>NW_006768810.1:360306-369596 GCF_000204055.1 Melampsora larici-populina 98AG31
CAGGAAGATATGTATATGTAGTGCGAAGCGTGGTGTTTGAGTTGAATGAATACCGTACGATTGGACATAGTACGAGAAACCAACAGAGTAAAGTTGTAAGAGAAGGTTGTAGTGTGGTGGTGAATTGCGGTTGAATGAGCCGAAAGGGGTGCGGAGGGAGGGAGGAGGGGATGTTACCAATTGAATCGGAATTCACTTTAATCAAGTAGCCATACAGTTTGTGCTTGTACATTCAAATGAAATGCAAGAATTGAGATATGACAAAGTTAAAAGTATACAGATCATGATGATGATACAATTAATCAAATCAGATTTCAATTAGAACACAAGCTCGTCATCATAAAGTAGAAGAAGAAACCAGAGATTGATGATATGACTAAATCAAAAGAGCTTACAAGATAGGAGCATGTATCAGATCAAATTGGCAGCTTGATTGTCTCGTGTGTTGAATAAGAATGAATGAATTCATCAAACAAGCCTTTTACAAAGGATCTCACTCGACTCGATTAAATTTCATTCAAGAGTCGAAATCTGTCTGAGGAATGGATGGTTCAAGTTCAAGGGTAAGGTTAAAGCCGAAGCACGGACAGAGCCACCAGTGGGATTTACAACCAAACTCTGGTTTGTTGATGACGGTTTAGCGAATGGATAGAATAGATGAGATCTAGTAGAACCGAGCTAGAAGATTTAAATTGCAAAGGAAAAGTAAGACTGAGAGTGATCGGATAGTACGAAGATTAAAAGGAGAAGTGTGTGAATGGTTTTTTGAGACTTGATGATCAAACCAATTCTTGGATCACTGCGCTTGTCTAAATCTGGGGTGATGATGACTGATAGATTGATGGATTTGATCGGTTGTTTGCTCTTTTGGATGATGCACTACGCCCTCAATGGTCTATAGTTATGAGAGCTCTGATTGATTGATTGATTGAGTGTGATCTGATGAGGTTGAATGAAAGACTGAATGCTACTTATTAACTTTCAGGAGCATCTCCATGTATGTATCAATCCTGATTATCAGAATGGCTCATCCATCTTAGATTCACCTCCTCCTCAGCTTGATTAAAACAGTCTAGCATCCAGTCTTACATTCTCTTCATGAAGTCTTGACGACAATCATGTTGTTTCACTTATTAATCAGCTCACCTCACCCATATCAGCACTTCATCAAACATCACTGACATCAAGTGCGTATCAAAGGGGTTGATCTTCGGGCGTGAAAAAAAAAATGAACGAAAAAAAAACCTGTATTCATCTGTCACTAAGAGGGGAAAAAAACGCTTGACGTGTTGAGCTGTATGATTTACACCAAAGACTCGCCAAATTGAATATTTTAAACAGTTGAATCCGCCGGATCGAGAAGGACATGAAAAAAAAAATCTCAACAGTCGAGAACAGATTGTCAGAACCCAGTGTATACATTTGTGTTTAGGCGAACCTACGTACAGAATCTGTCATACATACGTAAAAATATACTTTCAAGGATCAAGTTAAAAATAAGATTAAACTCAAGATTTTTTAAACATCAAAGGTTTTTGTTTGATTGATATGTACAGCCAAGGATCCACAAGCCTACATAAGTTCTTATCAAAGTTACTCCTGTCGAACATCAACTGACACTTGCTCGGCTTTTTTTTTCCATCTTCAATTGACACTTGATTCACAGAGTTTTAAGTTTTGTACATACATTAAAATTTCTTAAGGTTATGTCAAAAAGCACAGTCGGAGATCCACACTTTTCTCTCCCCCTCTCACGTGTTTGTAGCTTGGTTTATATATTTGCCAAGGTCGGGTTTGAAATACATACAGCTTTTGAATGTCATCATCTTGATCTTTTAGTAATTTCGGACTCAATCGAGCTCGTTTGTGTATCTGATTCTGTACAGTTTAAGATCCTCGCGGGAAGAGAAGGGAAGGATATGACGTGGAGCACCCATCAATGGCACTCTGGTGGGCACAACCACCGGTTTTGGAAGGGTGTGGGCAGGACCAACCCTGATTCATCCATCACGTCCACAGCGTTACGTGTTGACATATGTGTAGCATATAGCGTACCATCTGATTCAATTTAAGGGTTGTAGCGAAAAGATCTCAAGTCATTCCCCATATTGAAGTCAAATATCACCCCTTAATTATTACCCAGCATGTTTGAGCAAATGGAGAATTCTGACTGCTTGAACAAACAAATGAACCAATGAAGCTGTGCTTGTGCCACTGCCACCTGACCCCAAGTTCAACATATATTAAAAATCAATTCAACACGAAGAAGAAGAAGAAGAAAAAAAACTAAACAAGAACTAAAAGTTAAATGATGAAATTTAAATTGATGATGATAGGTAATGGATTTTACAACTACACGCACGGCAATCAGATTCAAAGGAGTTTCAAGGAATGTGAATCGAATTTGAAACTAAAATATATAAAAAAAGTGTTTCCGATAAACTTCTTCGACATACATAAAGGGTACTCAAAGTAAGTATGTACGTGTACATACTTTTTGCTATATACTTTTTTTGGCGGGGAAGGCGAGGCCAAAAGTATATTTTTTTTCTTTGTCCCCGCCAAAAAAAGTATGTAGCGAAAAGTATGTAGCGCTACATACTTTGCTTTGAGTACCCTTATACTTATGATCACGAGCGCCGAGTATTTACATAAGTTGTAACCAAAACATGAAACAAGGAGGTCAAGGAGAAAAGAAAAATAAGCCGTTGACAACTTTCAGATTTGATTTCTTTAAATCCGAATTCCTCATCTCATTTCTAAGATCTCAATAAATCTACAATCTTGTTTTTTTTACAAACTCTTTCTTTCTTCCTTCATATGATTATACGGAAATTGAATGTCATCTTAAAAGATATATGTGTTGTAAATTCCGATCAAAATTCGAATTTCTGTTGGTCAACATCTCACTTCTTTCTCCTTAAGTGTGAATTGGTTTTTTGATTTTCTGTGGATAATATGGGTCGGTTTATCTATTATGAAGATTCTTAGATAAATACATCAATTATTGATGATTTAAGCTTAGATATCCTTACACTACGATCAAAAAAAACTTTATTTTGCCCCAAGATCTTTGATAGGTTTTTTGATGACAAGCAATTTTCGAAAAAAAAAAGCTTGGTTAATTTTTTAACCCGTAAAAAAAATTGGTGCGGGGGGGTTTTAGTGAAAGTTTTTGGAAGATCGTATATTCACATACAAGCAAATTGATCGCTCATCGCTCAAAACTTGATGGGATCTTTTTCTTTGACAAGTGAAGAAGATTGATTGGAATATGAGTATTGAGCTTAAAGAGTTCCTTTACCGTTCTTTCATCTCTGATGATTTCCATCCACTTAAAGACGCTAAGATTTCTTTTATTTTGACATCTTGATCCATCAAAGTATATAAAGTATAGATCACCAGATGATGAACCAGTTTGGGTTTCTGTTTATGAAGTCTACATTTTTGAATTTGTTAATAGTTCAGCAACCATTGTTTGAAGATACATATGCAAGCTTCTTTAATTCTGATTAGTAAAAGACTTCTGAACCCAGCACAGGAATATCGAGTTGGAAGCAATTATCGGGTGACTGTAAGTAAGCGATCGAACAAAACCTCGATCATTAAGCCAACGTCATCATCACGCCCATAGTCAGAAACACCTTGTATATAACTCTGTCACCACGAATATGTAATGTGTGATTATGCAATTTGGATCGTATCAGGCGAGCTCAAGTGTTTGAGTACAGTACAACAACCAGGATTCAACGTACAAGATTTGAAGTTTGATTCGAACCGTCTCAGATTCTTTATTTGTAAAAGTATTTGGAGATACATGGGTTGATGAGTTTAGTTATCATGGTTTACCTTTTGAGATAAGTTAACCCTTGTTGAGCTCATTATCTAAAGAAAATATGAAACGTGGGGCGATCGGAACAAAGGCAGAGATCGGGTCCAAGGTGTGTACATATTACTATTGCTATCATGGTCCATGAAAATCAAGTTGATGGATTTCGAAAAGATTCAAGTCGTATCCCTTTACCTTTACGTTGATGGGGGGAAGATCCGAGAGGAACAAGATTTGATAAATCTTGATTCATCCTTTGATTTCAAAGTTTTACACATCTTCTCACTTTGATATTTAAGCTGATCAGATTTTTTTTTCTTTGATTTGGATCGATAAGCAAGCAAATGATCTGTTTAAGATTCAAGTTAATGATCGACATACAATTTTTTTTCTATTTTCAATCACAGTCAGATTCAAGAATTATAGTTCGCTTCAGATCAAACCTCAAGGTTAAGTGTGTAAAACCCATTCAACCGATTTTTTTCTACCTTTGTTTATCAAAAAAACTCACTTTGAATCAGTTTTATTTACACTTATTTTTCAAACTTTTAACAGCAGATTGTTCAAGGATACACTTTCACTTTTGTTTATGTTGAACCTTTTTTTCTAATCACTTTACACACAATCTAGAATTTCAAAACTTTAAAATCAATAAAAGATTACGTCAGCATATATTTTTGGAGTATAAGGTTGAATGGAACGGATTCAGAAAATCAAGATAAGGATTTATATAAGATCGATCTTCTGATGATTTTTATGTAACCAGCTCGGCTTTCGTCTTGCACCGGTATGTACGTCAGACTGATGCGAACCCGAGGATATGTGTTTAGATACATCGTTCGTAGATCTTTTGCTTTTTATGGTTCTTGATGATAAGTTTTTCAATTTAGAGTATGAAAATATCAAGTGAGTGAGATTAATCAAAAGATTCGTGATATTGGTTGAAATCTAATTAAATCTTTGCTGAGGTGAGTCGTGAGATTGGAGAACCAAGACGTGATGAGTGATGAGAATTGATTGATGAATGATTGATAAATCTCAGCCAGAAAGAATGAGTACTATGATGCATATGCTGTGACGAGGCGTGAAGAAGTTTAAAGATTCGAATCGATTCGATCACAGCCTGTCTCGGAGAAGAGCCGAATGGATTGAATCAATGAATTGAATTGATTACTAAGTTTAAAGATTAGATCAATCATCAATCCTTTAAAAGCTGCAAGATCACCTTCTCTTTCTAACTCACACACTCTTGCTTGGGGATCGGGTCGCGAGCGGTGAAGTTTATAGGAGATATCCACACTCTGAACTTACATCTGATTTTGAATAAGATTCATATTTTATCATCTTCATCACCCTCTTTGTGTTCTTTTTGTTTCTTTGGGTTCGATTCACTGTTCTTTTCAAATTTTCATGCATTATCGTTGGAGATGAAGACAACTTGTCAGATTCTGCATTCTCTTCAAACCAACGCCTTGGTGCCACTGCCAAATCACCTGTCTCCATTTCTATGTGTACATAATTGGTTCACCTTGTTTATCGATGTGTTGACTCCTAAAATCACTTTGTACCCTTTAACCCCCCGATCTAGTCCATACATTGGTTCATTTACAGTCGTTTTCAAAAAGCTTGCCGCTAATTCACCGCCAAATTGCTCGAGTTTTGCGGGCAAATTTCGGCAAGCTTTTTGAAAACGACTGTAAGACGTTTGAATGAGGATCTCTCTTCAAAATGTCACGATAAATAAATTTGCGTATAAGGATTTAGCTTGGCGTACATGATGGAGGATTTTTTCCCAGAAATCGTGTTGGAATACAAAGATATGTGAAACGATTTGATCGTAAATTGAACAAATCAAAAAGTTTTTAAAGTCAACTTTGACTTGTATAAAAAAGGAATTCGTTTCCGAATTCATGGATCAAAAGTCAAAGGGAATCCGAATTTTGAGGGACTCTAATTAAATGCTTCACAATTCTTTACATACATTATCATCATCATCAGACGAATGATAAAAAACTTCAAGATGAGAATTCCAAAAAAAAATCTTTGCGTATCAGTGTCACTCAATCTTGAACATCAATCTCTTGGATCCAGGATAACGTCATGTTTCGCCTTGGCAGTCAAAATTGTAAAAAGCAAGACGAAGAAAAAACCGTCGATCATCCAATGCTTAAACTTGAGGATTTTTCAAAGAAAGAAAAGTGATTTGTGCACTAATTTCTTAAGTTTGATCACCAAATGTTTTGTGTTTAAAAGTTCTCTAAAGCTTGATTCATAAACAGGTGATTTTGTTGATTTGTAAATCTATCAAAATGAACAATCATCCAACATTTTCTCAGTCAAGTTTGATCAATGAACCCTTGATGTTTTTACATAACCTTGACACTTTTTCATTAAAATCTGTGGAGGGTAAAACAGTAGATCGTGTTGTAAGAAGCTCAAGCTAAGTTCAACTATAAGCCCCTCGTGAATCTAACCTTGAAGCTTTGGCTATCAGTTTGCTCTACAACTCGAGTTAAAGGAACATGCGGTAAGCGATACTTGAGAAAGTGTTTGCCGGCTCTCAACATGTTCTGGTCGTATAGTCCTTTCTGGTGTAATAAAATTTGGTAGGTCAATTATCTTGTGTGGTATGCTCAAAACGCAAAGGTGTTCAGTCCAGTCCAGAGCATGGACTTAGACTCAGAGCATTCCCGAAAAAAATCCTCAAATGACATTGTAATAATTTCACAAGATTGAAAGGAATTTTGACTTTGAAAATTTCATAGGCAATATACAAAAGATCTTCATCATGGAGGATTACTTGAAAGTATCTGAGGTGTCATTTAAGATTCTGAAAGATGGTCAGAGGAATCTTTGAAGGCGTGTTCATGGACTGATTTGATTCATTTGATTTCAAGTCTTGGGTTAATCACGGTATTAGGTTAAGGATATTTGATCCTTGTGAATGATTGGTATGAGTTGGAGTTGATTTGGGACTGGAATTCGTTCAGGTGATCAAGTTCTTTACTCAAGTGTATTTTAAAGTGGCAAGTCTTTGATAGAGTAAAACGAGGCCCCGTGAACCGTGTGTGGTTAAAAGAAGGCTCGGTCAGGGTCAGCTCAAGTCGGGTAGCTGACTCCTGGAAGATGTACAACTTTCACTTTGAACAATTCAAGAATCAAACCAACATAATCCTCAAGTACCCCTTGTTCGATTCATTCATCAAATCCAATCCAACATTCACCATGTCCCTCACCTACCTAATCCCACAACTTTGGCCTTCTCGAGTTTGTAGACTATGCAAATCACCCACCAATCTTTCAAAATCGATCCGAAACCCTCTCCGGATCGGTCTTCCATACTCAATCAAGAAATCCACAAACCTTTACTCATCTTTTTCAACTATCAATACATCTTATCAAGTCACACCTTCATCGGATTCTTTGATTAAAGCTTCTTCAATTGGAACACTCGATTCTAAAAAAGATCAAATTGATTTTGCTACAATCCTTTCACGACCGAATACAACAGATGAAGATCGTGATGTGATGTCATCTACAAAAATTGAAGATGAAGGTACACGGAAGATTTCTTCGATTAGGATCACAGAGGCAGCAGCTCGAGTAAGCCTTTTTTTTGATCAGCTAAACAAGATATCTGATTGACTTCAGATGAAGAAAAAAATCCCCAGAGTAGAGTGAATTGAAGAATAGGAGTTATATGAAAAAAAATGATAGAAAAATATCCAACAAATTTAGTGGATGGTATACTCCGAAAACCCATCCAACAAATTTAGTGGACAGTCTACTTCTATAGATCTTCACTCTACTCTGAATATTTCTTATATCTTGAAGAAGAAGACTTTTATTTTTGAGATTTTCAAATCTGACTTAGATTTGATTTGATTGGATTTTTTTAGCGAATTCGATATATAAAAGAACTGGATCGAAACCCATCCGTTTTATTACGATTAGCTGTTGAAAGTGGTGGGTGTCATGGATTTCAATACAAGATGAATTTTACAGATCTGATTGAATCTGATGATTAGTGAGTTAATTTATTTTTGATTGAATAATAGAAAAAAATCTTTTGTTACTGATCATAGATGGTTTGACTTATCAATCATTTGATTTTCTTTACAAATCTAGTGTTTTTAGTATAGGAAACGAATCATTAGGTTTAGTAGCCATCGATTCAGGTTCACTAGAATTGATGAATGGATCTACACTTGATTTTGCTACTGAACTGATCGGTAGTAGTTTTCGAATTCAAGATAATCCAAATGCTGCTGGACCTGGATGTGGATGTGGAGTTAGTTGGGAATTGAAGTGAAATCGATCGTTGAAGCCTGAGTTGGTAAATTATATACCTACGTTCATTTGATATATATAATCATTCATGGGATTCTTGTCTCAAAGATCTTGATCAAGCTCGTTTAGATAGGAATGGAAATGTTCAATTATCCTTTGACTTTTACCTTTAAATGCACTTATTATTGGATGTTAGTATAAGTTAAAAGAAATGATGATATTCATGTAGTTTTGTATACATTATTTGTTGGTGTGATTTTGTTTTTGTTAGATGGGATGTATTTTTTTTTTCTTCTTTGCGACTTTAGATATACACAACAGAGCCACGACCCGCATTGGGGAGTCTAAGCGTGTGTTAAAAGATTGATGTTTATGAAGTTACAAGTGAAGATCATTGTGGGATGGCAGGATGGCTATGGTCAGTTTGTATCAATTGTATAAATGAATGAATGGTTCTTTTTTGTATTTTGTATCAAAAGAGTTCTTGATCTATCAATAGGGGAGTTCAAGTCAAAAATATTTTGACTTAAACCCGATTTTATGTTGAGCTCGCTCGACATAATTTATAGTTTTATTTATAAGTCAAGCGAGCTCCTCTGGAGGAGCTCGCTCGGTTTATAAATTTTAAGTCGATGCTTATAATTATAAGCAAGTTTCTTTTTTTTCGAAACGTCTTTTTTTTTGGATAACGTCTTTTTTTTGGCCGGAAAAATAAATCCAAAAAAAAAACAAGACGTTGTATGGACTACAGTTGACTCCCTCGAAATCCATACCTTTTTATGGACCCCAATTGCTATCTAACTTAACTAAGTCCCTCCTCCTCGCAGGCGTCCTTCGGAGCCTGCGGAGGAGGGACTTACGACTTATCGAGTTGTTTCAGCCTGAGTAGATTTGGATTTGGCAGGGGCCATCTCCAATCCTCATTTTCACTGTGTCACACAAAATGACTCCTCACTTTCATCCGGGCAGACTATAGAACAAAGTCTTGCCCATCTTTTGGCCTCTTCAGATTCCTCTCAAGAGGTTTCAAATCAAAAAGTCCAAAGGACCTCAAAAATCATTAAAATCGTGATTTTATTTTTATTTTTTTATTTTTTTGCTGCGAGAACAGTACATGTGCATCTGTATATATGTTAAATCAAGTTTTGGACTCTCTCTCCTGACCCATACA
>NW_006768810.1:369696-515252 GCF_000204055.1 Melampsora larici-populina 98AG31
GAACAAAGTTTATGCTGTTTCAACGGTCTTGTTTCAAAAAAAAATGTAGTTTGTTTATCTTCAACACACTTTTTAAAGTTTTTCTCTCTTGTTGAACCCATAGCAGCAGAGATAAGTCACTTTGGGCCGAGGGTTCGGAGCCAGGAAACCTACCTACATATCTCTTACATATATGTAGATGTAACATAAGGTAACATATCGGTAACATATCCCTTGTCCGGGTCCCGGCTGCGGAATCCAAACAACAACCGGCATGCAATCCCTTTCAGCAACTCATCACCATATCCTCGACTCATCACCACACTCTCCACTATCACGGCTCACCCATATCCTCGACTCATCACCACACTATCACCACGTAGAAAGCCTATCCATATCAACATCGGGGTTGATATGAATCATGTCAAGTTTACAATCAACAAACAATCAACAAACAAATTACGATTTCATCTTTCCGGCCGTTTGATTTCACCTACATCTTTACCTTCTCGGTTCATTCATCTCAAGCCTTTTGGATCAAGTTCATCTCACGTTGGCTATAAATCAACTGGCCCTTTCATCGATTCATCTCATCTCAAGGCTGTTCACACTCGTCTCATTACTCACCTCCCAATCATAAATCCACTTCGCCTCGTTATTGGTCTTCTTCTCCTGTTCTTTCAAGATCCTTTTCAATCTTGCCTCGCCTTGCCTCGCTGCCATTAGTTCTTATCAAGTCTCGTTATTAGTTCTTTTCAATCAATTCTCGCCTCGCTACAGTTCTTTCAAGATCCTTTTCAATCCAGTCTCGTTATTAGTTCTTATCAGTTCTTTCAAGATCCTTCTCAATCAATTCTCGCCTCGCTACAGTTCTTTCAAGATCCTTTTCAATCCAGTCTCGTTATTAGTTCTTATCCAGTCTCGTTATTAGTTCTTATCAAGTCTTTCAAGATCCTTTTCAATCAAGTCTTGCCTCGCTACAGTTCTTTGAAGATCCTTTTCAATCCAGTCTTGTTATTAGTTCTTTTCAAGTCTTGCCTCGCCACTATCAGTTCTTTCAAGTCTCGTTATTGGACCTTCTCACGATCTTCTTCGATCAAATCAAGTCTCGTTATTGGACCTTCTCACAATCTTCTTCGATCAAATCAAGTCTTGTTATTGGACCTTCTCACGATCTTCTTCGATCAAATCAAGTCTCGTTATTGGACCTTCTCAACAGGATGCCTCCAAAGAAAACTCCCGTACTTACCAAAACTGGTGTGGTACGTCATTTGACCTTTCTGGATTGTAAGACTTCATACTGATGATGGTATCTTTTTCTGGATACATCTAGCCACAAAAGCCCCGTCGCACGAAAGCCCAAATTGCAGCACACTTGACTCTATGTGGGCAAGCTGTAAAAAGCAAGCAAACTCGAGCCGAGCTCAAACAATCTCTTCTGGCTGCAGAAGAAAGAGAACGTGCTGCAACCAAGGACACCAGTGGTCATCATCCAACTCCGGCGGCTTCAAAAGAAAGCTCTTCGGGATTGAAATCGAAATCGAAATCGAATTCAAAATCTCTAGTAATCCCATCAAAAGCTGACGAGATTGAAACTCCAAATTCTAGCTCTAACTCTGGTCCTGCTTTTCAACTAGCCAACTGGCAACACGTGGTTTCCGCCTTATCTCAACCAAAGTACCGTGAAGCAATCTTTGGTGGTGGCCGTCGAACCAATGTTACGGGGTTACCTATGGGATCGATGTCTGTTCTCAAGCCATTAGCCCTCGAAATCAATGAAGCCTACAACAAACGTAATCACATCTTCAGTCGATCAAGATCCACACCGAATGGTTTACCAATGAGTCTCACCGGAAAAACTTTAAAACAACACCTAACTCGATACAAGGCCAGATACCAGGAGGTCAAGGCAATCATTAAAGGAACCGGGGCTGGGGTATCTGAACAAGATCTTGCAAAGCATGGTAGTCTGCAGGCGTATATAGAGAGCAAGTGCCCTTCCTTTAACGAGATGGATGCTCTGTTCAAAGACAAGGGCGATGTCGAGGCCTTTGCGATTGTGGACAGCGGACTACCTTCTCAACACGCAAAAGGTAACGACGAAGGATCCCCTTCCCCTTCCCCTTCCCCTTCCCCTTCCGAATACGAAACTACTCATGTATCCGATTCCGAGGACGGTCGGTTGGAAGAACAAAGCATACCTTCCTTCACTAGAAGCCCTGGGGAAATCTCTACCCCATCTAGTTCTCATCGCACAGCTTTGACTCAACAAGTCAATCAAGTACCTCTCTCTACCCCAGCTAGTTCTCATCTCACCACTTCAACTCAACAATTCAGTCAATTCGATCAATTCAATCAACTACCTCTCTCTACCCCTGCTAGTTCTCATCTCACAGCTTCTACTCAACAATTCGATCAACTACCTCTCTCTACCCCTGCTAGTGCTCATCTCACAGCTTATAATCAACCACTAACCCTTGAACAACAACTTCAAGATGATCTATATTATTATCCGACCAGAAATGGACCAGACACAGCTCTCTATCCAAATGGACAAGCACCAGTAACTACGACAGCTCTCTATCCAAATGGACAAGCACCAGTAACTACGTACTTTCCCAATTTACAAACTACAGCTTATGATCCAACTTCAACGATTTCAAATGCTACAATTACAAGCATGATTGACACCTTTCCTGCAGATTATAACTTTCCACCCCTGCCACCGCCAATCGAGCCTCGGGCTGACTATCACATTGATGCTTACATGATTGGTATCCCTGGAAATTTCTCTCCCACCACCTTTAACAACAACAACAACAACAACGATATCACGGCTACTTCTCTCATCCCAGCCAATATTGATCCAATCCCAGCGCTAGAATTCAACAGTGAATCTGAAGGCACAGTGACACCGAAGGCAAAGAAATCAAAGACAGTCGCCAACATTGATCCAATCGAAATCGAAATCGACAGCAAAGCTGAAGACGCTTCTAGAAATGGAAAGATACCAAAGGGAAAGAAATCCAAAAAGAATCATTGTAAGTAATCCAAGCTCACAGCTAGTAGTACTACTGGTTTACTGATCTTAACCTTCCTACTTCGCAGGCGAGAGTGAGACTGAAGAGGTTATTGAAAAACAACCAGCTTCAACCACTCAGAAGTCATCCAAGAAGAAACATTGTATGCGGAAATCGGATTCTCTCACAGCTCGAGAACGTGCTTTAGATTCTTCGACAAGCGATGATGATTCAGAAATTCTTGGCCCTTCCAAGAAGAGGGTGAAGCAAACGTCCCGCAAGTCCACTGGCCCAATCACAACCATTGCCTCTCGTCCGATGCAACCTCTTCCTCCTATTGACTCTTTGGCAGTGCGAGCAAAGGATATCAAGAATCCAATTGCTCTCGCACTGATCACTAGCAGTGCGGATCGAAATAAGGAGGTCCAGGCTAACAACTTATATCGCCGTAACTTAGAGGAAACAAAACAAAAAGAAGCTGCAGCTGCAGAAGAAAAGAAAAGCCAAGAGGCAGTAGCTGCATTGGAATGGGAAAAAGTTAAGTTGCACAAGCAGGGCAAGCAAGCCCTAACAGCTGAACGTAGCAGGTTTGCTCGCAACCTTATCTTGGCTGGCAAAACTCCTCAAGAGCTTTCTGAATACCTTGCTGCAGTTTTTCCTCCTTCCGCTGGTTCTCGTTCTCCATCGCCTTCTGGTCCTCCAGTACCTTCGTAAGTCTATCCTTTTCCCATATTCTTATCCTCTCTATGTTTTCAACCAACTGATCAATTGATCGACTACTTTACAGGACATCTAAATGATGCCTTACCATAACCAACAAATCAATAACCAATTGGCCTTGTTATGTTCGATCCTTCCAACTCGTTAGACTTAAACCAACAAATCAAATTGAATCAAACCAAAGATTCAAATGAAATCAAATCACCTTATTCTCGTTGGACTCAGCCTCTCATGATGCAACTCAAATTGATCCTTTAGACTCAAACGCTTCTCATTTCAATTTTATTCAATCTTTTTGTTTCTTATTGATCTGATCTGATCTGATCTGAACTGATCTGAACTGAGTTCAAGGTCTTTCAACTTGTCTACATTTGATATGTTTTTTTTTACTGTTTGATTTTTTTGACTAAATCAATTCCCCGTTGTTTTTCCTTTTGATTCTTGATTTCCTTCGCTCAAGTTCTTTGAAGTTGTATTTGTGAGATACACTAACTGTTGTCGTAGTTCTCTATGCTTATGCCTATTATGCCTATGCCTATGCCTATGCCTCCTTTCTCTTTTCCCTTGTAGCGTTGCAATATTACAAAACTTGCCTGATATAAAATTGAAATGAAATTGCCTCTATACAATTATACAATACAACAAGAGAGAGAAAACATGCTCATCTAAAAAGACCACCAAATAAAAACTTCGAAGATAAAAATGCTCATCTAAAAAATAAAAACTTCTAAGATAGAAATGCTCATCTAAAAAACCTACCAAAGAAAAACTTCGAAGATAAAACAACAGTTAAACTTGATCACGCAAGGCAAGGATCAACTATTGGTAGGACCCCACTTTCCCAATTGTAGGCAACCGCATGATCCCGCACTTGCTCCCTTTTTGAACGGCCTCTTTCAGTAGCTTCCGCACCGCGAGCAAAAGGGATGTGAAAACCATCCAAAACTCCATCAGGGTTGTCTTCGATGATTGGCTCAATAAGATCATCCCATGTGTTGCCAAGATTAGCAAGCATTTTATGAAGGATGACACAACACTTGATCCAATCGAGTATATGTATCATATCTTCTTTCTTATCTAATCTAAGTCGAAGGCCTTGTAGCGAGGCCCATCTCCCTTTCAAAATGCCAATACAGTGCTCATTACGAACACGCGCCTTGGCCACACACCAGTTAAATTCTCGATTTCGGTCAACTTCGGCAGCTGGTCCTTTGTAAGAAGGTACCACGGTTTCTGATGCAACGTAGGCTGAATCAGCCACGATGTATTCACCTAATTACAGAAGAATCCATCAGCCCAAGTTTTAAAAACAGATTCGAATTAAAATTGTACTCACCTGGCGAGAAATAATTTTCGGGATGTGCTGCCAGATCAGTCTTTCCGTAGACTGTCCTATTGCAGCAAGAACCGGGCCAGCCTGCGTAGAGATAAGTGATACGCCGATCACAATCACAAATGATTTGCGCATTGATTGAGTAGGCGTGTTTTCGGTCAAAGAAGACCTCTCCATCAACACCAGGCCTTTGATACAAAGGGATTGTGGTCCCGTCTACAAATCCAACACACTTAGGGAATCCATCGTGCTTCAAAACAGCTGAAATAGCCTTCCGTCGATCCGCTGATGGCCATGTTAAGTAATGATCACCTCTTTCGAGGATTGCCGCAATCACTCGCCAACTGCACTTGATGACCTGACCACGGCTAACCTTGTAGTTACGTGAGAACCGGCCTACTGATGCTCCATTTCCATTACTACCTAGCCGTTCCAGAGTGATAGCTAATTTCTTCTCAATTGGGGGTTGAGGGTTATTGCTGTTCGACAGAAAGCTGGGATGGTCCTGAATAAGGTTCTTCAAGGCTTCAAAACCTTCAGGAGTGGTACGCATGGCTTGTTGGAAATCTGTGCGACGATCCCGAAGCATGTCGTGTAGGTTGAATGGAGAGGCGTGAGGCGCTTTGTACCGTGGAACAAGATATTGAGTCTCGCTGACCCAAGCAAGTAGCTCAGCTAGTTCATTTTCGTGATTGTAAACCTGATCATATAGCTCGGCTTCTTCGGGATCGTCAGGATACAAGAGCTGGCCATCGGTAGGGAAGTCAGGCTCCTCGCCGTCGTATATCGCGAAGTCATTCATTGACTCTAGGTGTTCCCACACACAGGCCAGGGTGAGATCACGGACGGTTTGAGCACGTTCGGAGATTTGTGGCATCACAGAAATTGAAGATGATGACAAAAAGTTGTTCAAGGATATGGGTCAATTTGATGAACCCTTCCTTGGTTTTCTCCGTTCCTTTTTCTCAATTTGTTTCTCTTTTCTTTTCAAACTGTCTCAAAACTCTTCATCTTAGCCTTTTTTGATAATTTCCTTTGCAAAATTCAACGGTCATTTTTTTTTGTTCAGTTCTTTTCACATTTTCTGGTTCTTTGGATGAAATTCACCGGCCTCATCTTTTTTTAACTCCTTCTTAAGCGTTGGTACCTTGTCTCAAGGGTGGTATTTTTTTATTATAAGTCACTCAAAACTTATATATAAACCCGTTTTCGGACCGCTCGCACACTTTATAAGCATCATGAAGACTTAAAATGTGGACCGTGAGTTTAAAAAAAATCGCTCGGGATTTTTGACTTGAACTCCCCTAATTACGGTGTACGTATAGACTCATACCGACATATAAACATGACATGGGTTAAACATGTAATTTTTCCATGTCATGTTGAGTCAAAATTCATCGCAAGCCAAAAACCGTACGACATGACTCATACCGACACACATCGACATGGATTTTGTTTCCAAATCCCGTGTGGTAACATGAGTCATGCGGATGGTCTGATGGCGACAAGTGTCATACCGACAAACAACATCACACTGTATCACATCTAATAGCTTTACCCGATTCACCACCGGTACATAGGTTGCAATATATGCCTTCTCTGGAGTAAAGTACCTTTTAAATCATCAACCATTCCTTCTCTCACTTTGGTTTCTTTGGGTAAGTATTTCAACTCCTTCTATCTTTGAATTACTCACAATATTCAACTTGGAACTCATCAATTTTCCATCAAAAGTCCCTTGCTTTTCTGTTCTCTTGCTCAGGTTTAGATTCCTCTTCTCGGTCCCACCCCCTTTCAATCCATTTGTGATTTCTCAACAAACAATGCTTTAACCTTTTTTAGTGATTAGACATGAAAACAATTTCATTTTCAATTGATAAATCGATTGTTTCCATTTGATTCAATCCAAATCAATAGTTTTCATCTGATTCGATCAAAATCAATCGTTTTCATCCAATTCAATCAAAATCAATCGATTTCATCCGATTCGATCGAAATCAATCGTTTTCATCCGATTCAATCAAGATCAATCATCTCCAGACTCCATCCATCTGATTCAATGAAAATCAATCGTCTCCATCTGATTCACCTGTAATCAATCATCTCAACAGCTCATCATCCAATCAAACCAAATTAGATTGAATCTTTAGTTCCTAATTAAATCAAGCAATCTCATTGATTAAATTCAAAACACTTCATTTCAATTTCTTCAAAGTAATCCAACTTTGTTATCTTTAGATTTATCTATCTAAATCATGAGAATGATGTGAGATAAAACTTAATTCTTTCTTCCATGATGGGAAGTCTCACAGGCCAATTTGATAGAGGATGGAATTGGATCTTGCATGTTCATTCTTCACTATGTGAATGCGGAACTACTTGATCTCACCAATGCCATTCCTCTATCAAATTGGTTTTGGATCATGATGATGTATGGTCACTGCTGAGGTTTAACTGTACTTGTCCTCCCCAAGACTGGGTTGGCTTCACGCACCAGAATCTTGTGGGTAGGGTTCGACACAGACCTTATGCAAGCCTAGTCATCATTATCCAAGTGTGGGATGGACACTGAAAGTGGGTTGCTGTCTTGAACTATTACCAAAAAAATCAAAAAAAAAAGAAATCAATCCGCTTTTGTAGCTAATGCAATTCAACCTGTGAATGGAACATCAAAAATGAGGAAGCCTTTGACAACTACTATCACTCATGAAAAATCAATTGTTTAAAAGTTGAAAACAATCAAATTGAAAAATTGAATCCTGCTTCTAATGAACAAAAAGTTCAATTGTTCAGATTTGCTTGGCTCGTTTTCCTTTTTTAGTAATTTTTCTTTCATTACTTGTACAAAAATCAACAAAAGATTTGATTTGGTATATAATTCAAATGATGATGATATACATTCAATTTTATCTTAGCATGTATTATATTGCAATTCAAGCAAATTTCCTTCAATTGAAGATGGCCTTGTAGCTGTTTTTCTACTTCTTGGTCTATGTATTCAGTTTGATTTGATTTGTTTTCTTTGTTTTACTCAGAAAATTTCAAAGGAATTGAATAAAAACATTGAGATTTTAAAGTTGATGATTGTTTACATAGCCAGAGGAAGCAAGTTTTTCAACAAGTCAAAAGGTGAAATGGATTTGACTACTTTTGTTGTATCAAAATGAGCAATTCTGTGAGTTATCAGCTCTCACAAGTGATTGATCAAGAGAACTGCAAGAAACATGATAGGCTATAGAATTGATCTTTCTTTAACAGCTTTTATCATTTCTTATTGATCTTTGGTCATCAATTCTACTTTACTAAATTGAATATAATTCAATTTGTGGTTGTGAATTCATTTTGTTGCTTTGTTTGATTCTGTTGTGTTATGAAAGATGAAAAGGAAATATGTACTCAAAAAATTGGATTGATTATAGAGACATTTACATTTGGTGTCATGTTGTGTCAGTATGGCACTTCCCGGATGGTATGTTGTATGAGATGACTCATGTTACGACACGGTTTTTTTGAATCAAAAATCCATGTCAATGTGTGTCGGTATGAGTCATGTCGGACGGTTTTTGGCTCGGAGATGAATTTTGACCAAACATGACATGAAAAAATTACATGTGGAATCCATGTCATGTTTATATGTCGGTATGAGTCTACACGTATTCCATACCTAATGAACCTATCATTCTTGGTCTTACTTTGATTTGATTGAGTAAAAGGACCGAGTGGAAAGATGTGGCGGATCAGGTCGGAGCAGTCGATGAAGTGAGATCCGACTTGTATGGTGAGTCAAACTTAACAAAGTCCCTCGCGCCAAAGGCCCGAGGCTTGAGCGAGGGACTTACGGCTAAAAACCGATTTCTCGCGTGAGAAGTCGCCTGTATTGCCTCAAAAAACGCTACTTCGAGCTGCTTGCTTTGTTTCTAAATACACAGGCCTCGAGGTAAAATAAAAAGATGACAGCCAAGGTTCATTACATATGATCCATTTTCAAGCTCCTCAAAATCTTGTCTAGATGTCAAGATGCAGGAGCTTCACTACAGCTGATGTCCTAAAGCCAGCTTAAACCGCTGCGGCGGCAAAAAATGCCAACTTCCAATCAAGATCGTTCAACCACAAGTTGAAACTGTAGTTTGACGCGTCCCATATTTTTACGCGGTGTGAATTTTAACCAAAAACTACGCACACTTCCTTGATTTTTGCTTTAATCATCTTCTTGCACTGAATCAAATGTCACGTCTGACTCGCAGCCAGGCAAATTCCCTTCGAGCTCAACAATCAAAGATAACTCAGACTGTCACGCGGATCCCGGTCAAGCCGCTTCCTATTGGCAACCTCGCCAAGGCAAGCCAAGTCAAACAAGCACAAGAGGCTCGCAGGGTGTTCCTAGAGCGATTTAACTTTCCAGCGCGTGAACTACAGATAGACACAACTGTCAGTCTCTTGAATAAGAAGACAACATTTCTTCTGGCGGGTACAGGATATGGGAAGAGTCGCATACCCGAGCTGTTTCAAAATTTGCATACAGACGGAGTGGTACTCATCATTTGCCCGTTGGATGCCCTTGGCGATGACCAGGTCATATTCAAATGTTCTTTTCACAGTCTGATTGAAGCTGAAATGAATATAAATGGGGATGTAGGTGCTGGAGAAGCAAAAAGTACACGAGTCAGCAATTAACTTGACGTCTAAAACAATCACAAAAGATGTTACCAACGATATATTACTAGGAAAATACCAATATGTTTATCTTGTAAGTTTAGTTATTTGGTCTCAGAAAAACACAAGTAACTTACTCGAAAAACATTTCAGAGTCCAGAAATTGCTCTCACCAACCGTCTATTTAAGAAGCTATGGCAAAATCCCATATTCCAGTCTCGCTTGATCCTCAAAGTTGTCGATGAGGCCCATATGATCTGCACATGGGGACTTGTCGAGTCCGGAAAGGCAAAGACATGTATCAGCCATCTTAAGATCCAGGACAAAGGATCTTTCCGACCTCACTATGGAAAATTGGCCCGGCGTTTCTTGGCCACAGATGATGTTCCTCTGCTCTTGATGTCAGCAACCTGCCGACCACAAGCAATCGAGGCAATTCTAGAAAATCTTCAAATCAAAAGAGAGGATGTTCAGTTTTATCATGGCGAGCTCGTTCGACCGGAGATTCGTTTGATTCGGCGAACTTTTAAGCAGCCTCTCAATGCTTCACTTCGAGGCCTTTTTTCGGATGAATCACAGGTTCCAACCGCATCAATTCCTCCTTCTCTGATATACGCAGGCACGCAGAATGCTACACTGGATTACGTCAAAATCATTTGCCAAGCGCGCGGCCGCCAGGACCTTGCCTCCGATGGTTTGAATGAATTTGCGCGACGGTACCACGCGTCGACAGGTCGTTCGGATAAGTTGGAAACTGTTAAATCGTTTGTTGAAGACAAACTGGCCGTGATCTGCTGCACACTGGCGTTAGGATTAGGCCAGAATTGGCATCGTGTGCGGCGTGTGGTTGTTGTTGGTCGACAGGATCCAGCAAATGTGATTCAGATGGTCGGGAGGGCCGGTCGTGATGGTCGGCGAGGACTGGGTATCATGCTGGTTGAGTCTCAGAGGAGTCGCTCAAAGAACACTGTTGCAGACTTCAAAAACACCCGAGCAATGTCTGATGATGATCGCATGGATGTGTTTGCTATTACACCAGTTTGTCTTCGAGTGGCACTGGCAGTTGATCTTGAGTGAGTTTTATCACTAGTGGAATACTCCTGTGTCAAACACATGCTGATTATTGAATTACGCACTAGGCACGGTTGGATCCCTCTGACAAAAGAACAACCTGAGGTGGCAGGCGAGCATGCTCGCCAAAAGGCAGAAGGAATGCCACCTTGCGACTGCTCGAACTGCCTTCCTGAGGAGGCAGACGCTATCTGGCTGCTTCAACCTCACCTCACCTCTGAAGATTTGGATGAAGCTCTCAAGATGGATATCATCGAGCTCAGAAAACTATTAGCGGGGTGCCCAGCCGTTCCGAATGGTCATCAAGAGAATTCCTCTTGGGTTCCAAAGCGTGTGGAAAAGAATGATCTCATTCGGGACAACCCTGCCGGATCAAACCTTGTACATGAACTTCAAAAGTCTTTCTCAGAACTGTTTCATCAAAACTTTGCTGAATCGGGTGATATCACACCCGAACACCTCTTTTCCGAAGATCTGGCTTTGGAATTGACCAAAAATGTTGGAGACATGGAAGAACCAACATTCTTTGATCAAATTCTAGGCTCAGAAGTGCTTGAACAGCAGTACCAACGCTTCTCGGACTGCATCAAACAATGGAAATCCGGCTTGGACAAATCTCACGAGCTTTGGTACCGGAAAGATATCACTGCAGCTCGCCAATCTAAACCGAAGCCTTTTGTTCCTACGTCAATTGAGGGAGCCAAGCTCGAGAAAGACCGACAAGAAAAAGCTAAAATTGAAAAAAAACATCGAGATGATGCGATCAAACAGGAAAAGGCCATAATCAAGGCTCAGAAACAACAAATGAAGGCACAGGATCAAGCACGGAAAAAGGCAAATTCGAAGAGTCTCAATAAACGTGTCCCCCCTGGGGAACAAAGTGGGGAGGTATCCGAAAAAGATGGAAAGAGACGTAAAAGCGAGTCAGAGGTAAATTTGATCATTTCGATTTTATGTTGCATGTACACTGATAAAATTAATTTATATCAGATTGATCTCCTTCATCCACCACTGGGTCCTCATCTTCCTCCCCTGCCTGACCCGAAATTTGCCCACCCCATCGGAATCGAGAGCCTTGACCCAAGGCTTTTTCGGTCCGAATAGTGCGAATCATGGCCTGAACACCATCAGCAAAAGTGTTTGACACCGGCTTACCCACATCAGTGGATGACATCTTACTAATCTTGCTTCGAGCGTAACGCAAGAAATTCTTCATCGATTCTGTGGATACTGAATTGGCATTGTTTTGGAATTTTACGTTGTGACCGGACCTCATCTTCAACTGTTGAATGAGTAGCCGAAGCTGATGGTGCCAATGCAGGTTATAATGAGCAATAAGATTCATTTAATTTCAAATGTTAATTTAAAAATTGACCCACCAATGGTATGTTTGAAGAAAATCAATCCATCAGGCGATGTATATCGGTTCCATTTCCCTTAATACGACGATGATGAGCCAAATTAAGCTGGGAGTGAGCTAAACTGAGATAAAATACATACAGTATTGTTGAACGGCCGTTTGAGGGTATCAACAACATGTGTTTAACTACGTGTGCCATCTTTTTGGGTAGATCGTGCTCCAGCAACAGTACCATGCGAGGTAGGTGGCGTGAATAGTGAGACATTCCTGTGATGCCTTGAGCCATAATCGACCACCACTTCCACATCAGCATCAACCTACCTATGTCACCTGCTCGAGCCGCGTTGTGCGCCTCAATGATGGTGGCAAAGTCGCGTAGACGATAGAGTAGGTTGATATGTGTGGTGTTGTTGTTTTTGCGAGCTGAATCAAAAGCCGCAGGTGTGAAAAATCGCTCCCAGACTCGCTTGAAAAGTTCTGCGCAGTCGTCCTCCAGCGACAGATCCAGAGGTCCAATCTGTTCCAAAACCTCCCTACGTAGAAGCCATAGTTCTGGTCTTAATCAACCATGAATACAATTCGTGACTATTAATGAATGAAAGAACATAGTACTTACGTCAATACAAAAAACAGTGAAGCATCATGAGATTTTTTAGTCATCATCATCAGAGTATTAAAATCCTGTTGCGAGGGATGTTTCGCAGTCCCACCCAACGCCTCCACTGTTTGCCAGGCACCAGTGTCCTGGCCATCCTTAGAGTCACCCCAGTGCTTTGAGCACAATGCCTTGCACATGTTCCAAGTGGCATGAGCCGGGCCGAAAACAGTGACAATCCAGCGAAGCAAGTCCTCCATATTACTTGAAGGAAAGTGCTTGCGACGCAAGCTTTCCACGAGCTCATTCGATCCTACATCGCCCTCAGCAAACAGGAGTCCTTTGGCAAATTCATCAACATCTACACCTATTTGAGACATAACCTCCTCCAAAGCTTGAGAAACACCTTCTGCAGAGGAATCCGGGGCGTCCATTAAGCGTAAGAAGAAAATATTGGGTTGATATATTTGAATTGGATCAATAGATGCAGGTTGAGTTTTTAGAACTGGTAGCTTTACAGCGTTATCACCAGGTAGATGTTCAACATAGGTCTTCAAAACATCCGCCAGCTGAGCTAAAATGACACCTTTCCAATGAGTGATTTGATCAGGAGTCGGAATGAACATTGACATTTCAACAGGCCAATCAGCAGCAGCAGCCATGGCCTTCTTGAAAGCCTTCAAGTCGACTTCCTCAGGAAGCACGCCTTCTAGAAGATGAGGAGGTGGCACATGAAAGAACCCCCATGTGCCATGGAAAGTCTGAGTAGATGTCTCCATTCGGTGATTGTGGATTCGGAGGTGGATATCGATATTATCAAAGCAGAGGAATGGGCGTATCACATGGGACTTTTTGAAAGTGTAGATGAGTCGATCAGCTTGTAAATCACGTAATCGCTCCATGAATCAAATAGAAGTTTCATGTGAGACCGTTAGAGCCATCGAGTGGAGAAACTCATTGACACGGTAGGTCACCCCACTTGCAACAAAGGTCACCCCATTTAACACTTGTAGAGCATTGTTTCTTCGGTTGCAAGCGAAGGCTAACATGGAACACATGGTAAAGGGAAGCTACAAAATGATTCATAAATACATGAGCTTATGAACAACAAGGTATCATCGAATATCAACAAAAGTAGCTAACCATCTTCAACTTATGGTCTTTCAAGCCTGCTCCCCGCTTTGATACATAGACAAGGTTGTCCAAGGAAAGGATCGTAGCTTCGTCCGCTACGTCGGAGATTGAATCAGGATTTCCATTAGTAGAAGCTGGTGCAGTTGACGTGATATCTTGATCTACATTGTGATCAAAGTCTTCATCCGTAGTTTCGGTCAATTCCAAAGATGATTGCAGTTTTCTCAAAATCAGCTTGTGCAAGAACGGCATCGAACCCTTCACTATATTTTCACGACGTTCCTCGGCATGTTGAGTAAAGAAATCCTCGCTAATGCTGTTCGAACTAACGTACAAGCCCTGTGGGTAGGCGCCCACTGGTGCGTTTTGGGCATTAACAATGGCAGAAGCCTGGACAGTGGAAATAATATACTCATGTCAGTCATAGAAATCTGATTGTATAGATGTCAAGCAAGGATCTAACCTGCTCTAAAATAAAATCCATCCAGATATCTGACCCCTCTGGACTACCTCGAAGCATGTCCCCAAAACCTTCTAGTATCTCTACTGTCTCCCTTTCACCAACACCAGCTCTCATTAGTCGACGACGGTAAATTAGATCTGATTGGTTCAAGGTAATAAAGCCATGAATAAACTTTTTAGGAGACAGGCCAACTTTCTGGATATAGTTGCACACACTAAGGATGCGAGCTGGTAGGCCGGAGACAGGGGTAGGAAGCGAAGGGATATTGGAGTTCATACTGTCAGTGAAGTATAGAAACGTCTGAAGATGTTAAAGCTCTAGTGAAGGGTATTAAAGCAGTTATTCAAGACAAAAGAGCACGTTGGGAGTATGTAAAGGCTTATATGAGCTAGATGTGGGCTTGAGGTCCCTGAGATCAAAACTTCGATGACGATGTGTTCATCCAAAGTTACTTTACAAAATTTTTGTCCGCGTAGCCGGTTTGGCGTTTGAAAGCTTTCCAAATGCGTGACCGACCTTTCGGACCCAAGTTGAAACACAATTAGTTTGATAAGGTGCTATCGGGTTGGACTCTGACTTCTACTCTGAGATATGTTGCTATTAATTCACTCACAATCCAAAACTTATTGTGATACCGCAATCAGTAAGAAAATTGCGACATTTGGAAGCACAAAGGCCCTCCGATTTCCTGACATTTCGCATTTGGAACGCGTTCAGCAATATGAGCGCTTTTCAGAGCTTTCCAGATCGGTCATATCAGCTTTTTATTGTCATCCGGTACGGTTTTAAAGATGTTTGTATTGACATCAAACATCAACATCATTCTTAGCAATGATTGACTCGTATGATTTCTTCCCAAAGGCACATGATACGCTATGGGGTAGATAAGTGCGACCCGTACGATGTTTGACTCTGCTATTGCCTCGAAATTTTCAGCAGTGATTCAAAGAAATTGCAAAGTTTTGATTGAATCACTAGGCATGATGGAATGTGAGGAATACAAGTAAGTCCGATACGCTGGTATGCTGATGGTGTACGCGACTGAAACTGCAGTTTGACTCTAAAAGTCTTGATCGCGGTCCAAGTATTTTTGGCGCGTTCTGACCCAATGGCTAAAACCCGCAGCATTTACAGCTCCGCCATACAGGGTCCCAGCAGTCCTGAAGACCAATCATTGATCCCCCAGTAGCAAGATTTCTAGACAAGATTTTGAGGAGCTTGAAAATGGATCATATGTAATGAACCTTGGCCGTCATCTTTTTATTTTACCTCGAGGCCTGTTTATTTAGAAACAAAGCAAGCAGCTCGAAGTAGCGTTTTTTGAGGCGATACAGGCGACTTCTCACGCGAGAAATCGGTTTTTAGCCGTAAGTCCCTCGCTCCTTTGGCGCGAGGGACTTTGTTAAGTTTGATGGTGAGTGTCAATAAACTTTGTAACTTCTCCATCTTTTCATATCAATCTCCTTCAAACTTCACTTTGTGAAACTCGAGAATCAACTCAATTCAATATGATACCAAGCTCTCAGATAGCCTCGTCTGAATGCGAGGAAGGCGATCTATGGGGTTCGGATGATGAAGCAGGTCTCGATGATGAAACTAGTGCAACTTATCATCAAACTTTAAATCAAGAGAACACTACCATGCAAGATGAAGATCCTACTTCCTCGATTCTCAACCTTCCACCCGATTCACCACCTGCGATCAGTAGTAGTTCTCTACCTCCTACCGCCATCAGACGTCATCCTCCTGTCTTTCAAGGTGCCTTCAGTCAAGCACGTGTTCAACAACCCATGATGAGGTCTTTTACCGATGCTTTCAATCAACGTCTTCCAAGTCTCTTTCATTCTTCATCAGCTTTACCTACTCATCCAACAGGTTCAGAAACCGGTTCGATCTCTCCACTTGTAGATGAATTGGATTTCGGAAATCTTAATCCTTCAGCTCTTTCAGGTGTTCGTGAACAGTATCCTGAAGTGTTTGAAGAAGCTGCAGCAAGGTTTTTGGAAGATTTTGTGACGGGTCCTTCGATTTCTCCACAGGATCCTGCTTCTCCTGATCAACATCAAAAGAACAGAGGCTCCATTGATTCAAGCTTTGGGTTGATGGATAGTAATCATCAGGATGAAGAAAATGAAGAGCTTTCTGGCTCACTCAATGATTCTACGGTTGAAGGACGAAGAAATAGACCTTTTGTTCGACCTTCAACTACTACTTCTGGCGCGCAAGCTTCATCATCAGCACTAAGACTGTCTATTAGTAGTGCATCAGGATCTAATCTACCTGAAACCGATCTTTCTTCAACTTCATCTTTCGCACAACGTAACTCAGATTTATCTTTACCATCATCTTCATCCGTACTGAACAACACCAACCAACCCAAACCTAAACCACCGGGTTTATTTTTACCACCACGTGCACCACGGTTGGCCAATGATGATAGATATACTCAGACCCCTTTTAACTCTCCATGCGCTTCTGGACCTTCAACGCCGATTCCTAGTTATCAACCCTTACCTCGTACATCACGTGCTAATCGTAATTCTACTTCACAAGGAAAACCAGATCGAACTGGTATGTTAAGTTCAAAGAAACGAAAATCAACAGTACCATTACCAGCACCAGCACCACCTCCCCCACCCGCTTCATCGGTAGCTGAACGTCGATTATCAACAGTTCATGATAATTTATTGAAAGCTAGTGCTAGTGATGGGAAAATTGGAACTGGAAGCGAAAGAAGAACTGTTTCAGGTTTACCACGTCGAGCAGATATTGATCAAGTTAGACTTTTGAGACAGATTAGAGAATTACGTAGAGGTGATGGATCTTCTGCTACGATTGAAAAACTTGAACAAGAATGGGAAGCTTTATTAAGAAGATCAGATGGATTGTATGTATCTTTCTTTTTCTTAATTCTGATCATTTATTTTTGATTTTGATTTTTTTTGGGTCGGTCGGTCGTTTTTCAGGGAAGCTGCTTTGGAATTAAAAAGGAAAGCTACGGAACATTGTTTGTATTTACGTAGAATGAAAGATGCACTTGGGAGTGAGTTGGTAAGAGTTCAAATTGAAGAAAGTGTCCTTCGACATGTTCGAGGGATCGTTGCTGTAAGTATTGAACTAGATTATTTCGTTTTTGAGTGGAACCTAACTTTTTGGGGCTTCAGGATCGGAGAATTCGGAATGAAATGACATGATGTGTTATTGAATGGGATTATTTTAATTACCTTCTTTATGTATGACAATCTTGCTACTTGAGCACACATGGTCCATGTATTAATTTGATGATAGGTAAGTTTTTTACTCTGTATCAGATCTAGACACCTTATCAAGACTAAGAATTCTAATCAATTTGATTAATTACTTTCAACAGAACATATCTTCAGGTGAAGAATGCGCAAATGAGGTTTCGAGATGAATGTATTTTTTGTGAAATGTATATTTATAATCATTTTATTAATTAAAGTTTTTCATGATCAAATGAATTTAACATACAAATTCGGAACAGAACTAGAAAAGAATGATCATTTGTGAGATTGTAGATTATGGTTTGGTTTGGATTAGTATTAGAAGTATATAGATCATGAAATTGTTATAATGAAGATATGGAAGCAAGTCACTCGTGAATGAAAATTCTTTGATACATGATCAGGTTTAGGTAGTTGTTATATCAAACGACTTGCGCCTAAAAAAGATTTGTTGATTGGATTTGAATCTTATCAATAAATAGGCAATGGAGTTTAAAAGTGTTCAATTTGATACACCGCATTGATTGGTACTGTGTATAGGAGATTTATTTTTCGAAAATCATGATAAAATGGGTTTAAGAAATTTAGGAGAGCCGAAGATAGCTTTTGGATCTTCTGTAACAATTTTCAGTTGATCATCTTCATAGCACTTCTGATTTAAATGATATATATTTTTTTGGTAAGAGTCTATGTATGTGGATACACTTGAGGGTTTTTTTTGAAAAAGAATGTGATTGGATTTGACTCTTGTTATGGAACTTGTCACTTTTGAAACAATTGGTTAGAATACTTTGGAATGTTACCATTCTTGTATGCAAAGAAAAAAAGGGTTACTTGTCTTTTGAACTTGAATTAACTTGGTTTGATGAGATTTGAGTACTACCAAGAACAGGAAAAAATGTGTGATTGGATAGCATTTTAGGATTTTCCAGAAAACTTGCAAGAGTTGTTTACTGTCATTGTCACTTCATACCTGGCTCTTTTTGTGGGATTTGGTTTGCAACGTTTGATACAACATGAAGAGTTCATCCAGGTTTGTTCTAAAGATTTGTAGCATCTCTGATCAAAGGTTTGGGATTACGTAACATCCAAGGGACCAGAATTGCAAAGAAAGGTATATAAACAAGTGTCTTTCGAAAGGAATAATGATACACGCATACATAGATACATTGAAATGTAGGGTTGTGAAGAATGTTTTGGTGAAAGATGGTGTCGAGACGAGTGAGAAACAAAGGTGTTTGTATTTTGATACCCAGAACTGATGTAAGAAAAGAAAAACCGAAAAAAATGACAAAAAGAATAGACCAGTGGGTCTTCAGGCTTTTGATGCATTTGTTACACCTTGGCACATTCATCTCCCGTACCGGCTTTGAATAACGAAGAGAGAAAACCAAGTCAAGGGTGTTAGTCACAAAGTCTTAGAAAGAGGTATAAAGAAGTGTTTTTTTGAAATGGAATCATAACACACTCATTGCTTCCACGCTGTTACATTTGTAATAATCTTTGTTCCCGAGCTTCAAGTAGCATTCGTCTGGCAAGAAATAAACATAAGCGAAAATAAGTAAGCAGTCATATAGATCAAATGTCATGAGATTTAAATTGATGGAAAACTTGATTTACAAAAGTCTCCAAAACGTTGAAAGCCTCCATTACAGGCTGGGTTTTTGACCGTCGTTCCATAATAGGTACAATCTTGACCATCTGTATTGTACAAAAGAACAGCCGAATGAAAAACCAATGAGTTGTTGATAAATATTGAAAGAAAATGAATATTTTGAAGATGATGATGATGAAGCAATAAAGCCCTCACTCTCCATATGCTTAAAGTTATGTGTTATATGGAAAGCACTTAACTGGGTACTGATCGACTTGGATCTAGAGCAACAAAGCCTGATGGACACGAAAACCAACCCATAGTATTGATACAAACTGTTGAGAAAAGGCAAGGAAATTTGACAAGGACTTCAGCTCTGGGATAAAGTTCTTTGAGATACAATCACAGAGGGAGACTTACGATTGCCGTTGTCCTTCGTGTTCGGTCTCGGTGGGATCCAGGCTGTATTGCATGTCTCTAAAACAGATGTAAGCCGAGTGGTTAGCATATGAGCCTTGTTGCAGATGAGAGTATGGAAGACCTACGGCCGGTGACAAAGTAGTATCCTTTTCCCGCTTCGACCTGAGAGATACTGGCGAGGACAGCGAAAAGAGCTAGAACGCAAGATGCTTTGAACATATTTTTCTCAAGTGAATAACTGAAATTCTTAAACTATGACTCTGAAATCGTATAAAAGTTAAAGATCTTTAAAAAACAAATGATATATATATAAAAATGAAGCTTTGAACAGATCATGCGATTCGTGGTTTTTGATTCTTGAATCAATGGAAAAACTATGTAAGGTGATTGAGATTGATGATGAGCTTGGGTGAATATTTGCAAAAGTTGATCCTTAAATAGGTTCAAAGACTTCGATAGCGTGGCTTTTGATTTTTTTTCTGATCTCAAAAAATATACGAGGTTATGGTGAACGAACAATGCCAAGGTCATAAGTCTGACTCTCAAATATGATCTGATTCAGAATTGACCAATGTCGCAACTACTGATTCCATGCCTATGCCGTCTACAAGACAACATCATAGGACAGCTAAAATCGAAAAGAGTAGGCTCTTGAGTCCGGTCATTCAGGCTCAAAACCTTGGAAACCCCCATCACGCGAAAGTGTACGCTCGAGAAGGGCTTTGTATTATGAGCCATCTTTGTCAAAGCCAGCGGGAAGTTTCTACTCAGTGAGCACAACACGCTTCTTAATGGAAAAAGCCTGATCGAGTCTTATCAATACGAGTGATCAAGCAGCTCAAGGATCGTTCAACGGTTCGAGCTTTGATATGCAACCATGTGTGACAGGATAATGGTGGTAGTATGCGGATTTGAAGGGGCCATGTACCTCGCGTTGTTCCGGAATTGGCTCCATGGCCCGACTTCCATAAAAAGACTTGGTGGCCAACTCACGCGGACGCTGTGTGCGTTGCAAATGAAGCTTTACGGTGTTTGAAGTCGCCATCCCTCACCATATTCGAATTCAACGGTGGCTTCACAGCTTTAGCCGTGCGCACTAGCTAAAGCATCGACACTCAGCCTGGGTACTATGTATCAGCTCAACATTTCCTGCCAGGGTTGACCAAGACACGTCGATTTAGCACTGTCTACGGGAAGAGTGGGAGCATATGAGGAGTGGAACTCAAAGGATTAGGGCTGCGGTGTTAGGATCAGAGGATAATTGGCGTGAATGGCATAAAGTCAAGACCTTGGAAGAGAAGATACAATTAGCCTTTGAAGATGCTATTGTAGCAGCAAGCCATTCAGAACTTTCAGCAAATCATCTTTTCAGCCGCAAAAAATCAAGATTATGTTTTTTCTTCCGGTGCAAGAGTAGCTTTCCCTTTGCCGGGATCACATCAGATCAAACTTAGCATCTCCTTTTCACTTACAATTTCGCTACATTTTTTGTACCTTCTTTTTAGAAGACATCATCAAACACTAGCATACATTCATTCTTTTTGTCCTTTTCACTCACTTTATTTTTAGAATCATTATTTACAGTTTCCAAGTGGCATAAACTTTCTAACTATCAACCAAGGTCCTTGATTCTTGACGCTTCAGGATCGCTACGCTTCTACCCCGCTCAACTCTCGGCTCCAAATACATTCATTACTTATCTTTGCACTCCTGGCTCCCGTCAAATATATCAGCCTGTAATACCCTTGTGCCATAGTACATTTCTAGTCATCAATACCTCCAAGCAAAACACCTTGGGTTCACCATACATTCATTCTCTACGAGGCACCCGTCAAAGGCAAAGTTGACAGAGGTAATTCTTCTATGGGCCATCGTAGAAGAATGACCAATCGAACGACGCAATGGCCTTGAGATGAACCTGAACTGTCTAAAAGGAGTGGATTGAAGCGTGATATACGTACCCTTCCATTATGAAGAGACCATTTCACTGAGCACACTTTATCTGCTAGCGCCCAGCCCAACGTGAGCTAATCTGAATACTTAGAAATGTTCTTGCGAACCATTTTTTTTTGTAGCACTTCAGCAGACCTCTCTTGAAAGCCTACCCTACATTCTAAGCGGCTCACCCAGACTGCATTTCAAATATGTTCACAGTTACTCGCAATCTCTGTTGATTCAGATGATGCAGAGAGCTTTGTCAAGTTGGTTTCTATTCAAGGCATGTTGGTCAGACGTGATGGTCTTCTCCAAATTCGACGGGCTGAGCAAATTGAGCTGTATTCATCCCTGGTTTGTCACAAGGCTGTCACGGGTGTTGGTGACTTACATGTAGTTAACCTAACTACCACCAATTGTGAATGTCATCACTACCGCTGCGAAAATTGAAAATATACCGACTGATTTCAGCTCTTGGCCCGCCACCCTCCCTGTTACACGAAGACTCTTCCAAGAAGGTCAGTCATATATCCTTTGCAGTCATCTCACCTTTACCATCCATCTCATCCCAACACACTCTCTCCTCAGGCACTCGACTCCGACTCCGACAATGTCACACCGAAAATGGGAACACCCTCGTGCGTAGCGAGATTCTGAATTCAAGTGATCCTCGCCGCGCCCTAACCACTTCATCATTCATCTGCGTCTCAATTTCTTTAGGTCACGGTTCTACTGGATTTCTGCCAAGGAAAAGGGTATGCGCCTCTGTCTCCTTGCGAGAGTATGCGCATCCTGAAGAAGGAGAGCCAATAACCAACCTGACGAACGTGATCGATCCTTTCATCTATACAGGCAGCCCGACACCGCGGTAAAGTCAAATCTTTCCCCCGAGATGACAAGACCAAGCCTGTCCACCTCACTGCCATGCTTGGTTACAAGGCCGGCATGACTCACATCGTAAGATAACATCTCCCCGTGCCTCAAAGTGCTCTTTTTTACACTTTTTATCCGTTGCTTCCGATGGGGATAGGTCCGTGAACTTGAGAGACCCGGTTCCAAGATGCACAAGCGAGAAGTCGTCGAAGCCGTCACGATCATCGAAACCCCACCTATGGTCATCGTCGGTGTTGTTGGATACGTCGAGACTCCTCGTGGTCTCCGTTCTCTTACTACCGTCTGGGCCGAGCATTTATCCGACGAAGTCAAACGTCGCTTTTACAAAGTAAATTTTCTACACCATACTAGTTGCTCAGCTCGTTGATAGTTGTACTGATTGTATTTGATCTCTTTTGTCATAGAACTGGTACAGGTCGAAGAAGAAAGCCTTCACCAAGTATGCCAAGAAGCACGCCGAGTCCTCAACCGGCTCCATTGCCCGAGAATTGGAACGTATTCGCAAGTACTGCACTGTTGTTCGAGTTCTCGCCCACACTCAAATCCGCAAGACTGGTCTCAAGCAAAAGAAGGCCCATCTTATGGAAATCCAAGTCAACGGTGGATCAGTTGCTGACAAAGTCGACTTCGCCAAATCTCACTTCGAGAAAACTTTCGATGTATCCTCTATCTTCGAGCAAGATGAGAATATCGATGTCATTGCTGTCACCAAGGGTAAGGGTTTCGAGGGTGTAACCCATCGATGGGGAACCAAGAAACTTCCGAGGAAGACACACAAGGGTCTTCGTAAAGTCGCTTGTATTGGTGCTTGGCATCCATCGAAGGTCATGTTCACCGTTGCCCGTGCTGGTCAAAACGGTTACCATCACCGAACTGAGTGGGTACTTTCCTATCTGCGTGTTGACTGATTTGAGGCTTATAAACCTGTTCATTTGTAGGCTCAACAAGAAGGTTTTCCGAGTCGGTAAAGGTGGCGATGAAGCCAACGCTACTACTGAATTTGATACCACCAAGAAGGCCATCACTCCTATGGGTGGTTTCGTCCGATACGGTGTTGTCAACAATGACTTCCTTATGCTAAAGGTGAGAATGCTTCCAGTGGCTCCCGGTCCACCCCTCATATTGACTAACTGTGTCTTTCTTTATAGGGATCTGTACCTGGTGTCAAGAAACGTGTCATCACACTGCGAAAGTCGCTCATGACTCACACTTCCCGAAGGGATTTAGAGAAGATTCACCTCAAATTCATCGATACTTCTTCCAAATTCGGTCACGGTCGTTTCCAAACTGCCGCCGAGAAGTCCGCTTTCATGGGTCAACTCAAGTAAGTTACCTTTCCACGTTCATTACCACATGTTAGGCTTTGATGGTGACTTACTTTCATCAAATTACCTTTCCTTGCTATTCCAGAATCCGGTCGTGAACAGATTGTACTTGATCTATGCAATTCTATCTTCATGCCACACTTCTTTATACTCTCTATTGCCTACTATGTCGCACTATTACCCTTGATCACCGTCGTGAATTTGTGCAAGTTGACCTTACATTGCCCATTATTCTTCTGAGATCCTCAGAGTTCATTAGCCGTTGTCTATCAATGATGCAATGTCACGAAAAGCTTGAACCTGAACACGTACATTTATTCGCTTCTGTGAACCACTTCCTCTCGTCCATGTGAGCATACAGTTGTTCAAGGCTAGTCTCGTCCACAGCTGCTCCGCAAAAACGAAATTCAATTACACAACACAACTCCTCTAACCCCTACTAATGCATGACATGTAATAAGTCATTTTTGGGGGGTTGAAAGAGGACCCTGGAATGCGCCTATGGATGTATCTGACGAAACCCGATTTTCGGTTTTTGGGTGCTACTCTACACACCACTACCTGCCTCGCGGTCCCAGACACCTAAAAAGATGCGCATGGGACAGGGCTATCCAATGAGCCTGGTCGTAGACCTGTAGCGTTGCTCAGTTCGACGGAAATCGCAAAGGCGCAAAAAAAAATTCGGCCTCCAAGGTCCAATTAGGGCCTTCCAAATATGGGCCTTTTTTGGCTGTTACATTGAAATATCTCAGGAAGTATTGGAGCTACGCGGTTGAAAGTTAGTGTAGCTGAAAGGCCTGCCTCTGGCGCATCGTTTAAACTCCTGTAGGTGTCAGTGAAGTGAAGTTTAGTGCCCAAAAACATCACCAACAAAAGGTCCTGATTTTTGTCAGATACATCCATAGACGCATTCCAGGGTCCTGTTGAAAGGTTCCTTAAGCTGTAAATGACTTGTTGAGCCAATTGGGTGGGTGGATTTTTTTAATTTTTTTTTGACACCTCACATTTCGGACCTGGGGTACTTAAGACCCTAAGCCAGCTTAGTTAAGTACTTAATCAGGTACCTAGGGGCTTAGGGTAGCTTAATTAGGCCCTTGTATAAGTACGGCAGCACAGAGCAGCACTCAAAAATTGATTCATTCCGCTGAATCCATAATGATAAACAAATAAAGAAAGAAGATCTTATTGATCTTCAAAAAAGATGAGTGATCAAAGAGTGGGAAACATGTCCTGAAGGTTAAGTTGACAATCGATTGTCACTCCAGCCTGGCAGGAGATGGTTCTATGTGAGCGATAAATTTTTTCTTTGGCCAATTGTTCTGCTTGGGCACCAGTGAAGCCTTGTCTTTATGAGACCATCAAGTCAGTATTGGTACAAAGATACAAGAACAAAAGTCTGCACTCACCGATAGATCTCCGTTTGATGGTCAATCTTACGGAAATACTTTCGAATGGTTGAGACCGGACAAATCTTCCGTACTGTCTCAAAGAGAGCCTTACAATCACTGAAGGACTTGCAATGTATGCTGTATTTTTGATAATCTTCAAGTCAAGAGATTATCAGTAAATGTGAGAGGTCCATTTGTGATTTAAAAAAAGGAGTGATCAAAAGCAATCAATCAAAAGGAAGTGATTGATGAGGAAGAGAAGATCAAAAGAGAGGGATTGATCAAAAGAAGAATCAATCAAAGAAAAAGAATGGATTGGAAGCGAACGATTAAAAAAGGGAGCAATTAAAAAAGGGGAACGATCAAAAAATACAACGATTAAAAAAGGGAACGATTAAAAAATTGGAACGATTGAACAAAAGGGAACAGTTAGGAACGGTTGTAGGACCAAATGAAGTAGAAAAAAGAGGGAATTTAGATTATTATGATTGAATTGTAACTTACAATGTTTGATAAACACCCAATAGAGTTCTATTGGGTTAAGTTCACAATGAAACTTCGGGAGAAATATACAAATATGACCAGCTTCTTCGATTATGTTTTGAAGCAAGGGCTTCTCATTCGCAAAGTCGGACTGTAAGCTTAAAATCTTAGCTGCACAGCACATTGGGTCATCAGTATCTTTGAAGGCCTGATTGTCAAATTCTTTGTTCCGTTCAAAGGCCTCTTGTGCTTCCTTTTCACGTCGGAGTTGAGCCTCACGAGCAGCTTGATCGCGTTTTGTTTCAGATAACTGACAAGAAGCACAACGGAAGACAGGATTTTTACCTGCCTCTTTAGCTTTTGTTACATATAATTCCCATAAGCCTCGTTCCTGCAGAATGCATCGGACACCCTTAGTTTTACCAGCAAGTGTGTGTGTTGGATGATCTTGAGGGTAAACTACCCGCAATGTTGACAATAAAGCCGGCTATAAAATTGGGATTCCAACAGCCAACTTTTCGGACCGGGGCGGATAAAGCTGTGGTTGAGACTAGCCTTGAACAACTGTAGTGAATGTCAGCTTGGTTGCCATGCATATTGTGACCAGTTGAGCTACTTCCGCCACTTGATGCGGCATGTGCCTCCACTAATGTAATACTCCTTCATCCCGCAAACCATGTTCACACCATGCCATTGCGCTCCTACGAGCCTTTGGTACACGGCCATTGGCAAATCATAGGTTGAATTAGCGCTTTAAGCAGCTTGTGACGCAAACACTGACATGCAAATCCATAGTGTGTGTCTTGATATGTATTGGATCCAAACTCTGAAAAGATTAGGGGCTCTCAAACCTGACCCGGTTTCAAAAAACCCAGTTGACCCAGTTGACTTTTTGGCTGGGAGCTGTCAATAAATGTCAAATTTATATACAAAGTTACTGCCAAAAAGTCAACTGGGTCAACTGGGTTTTTGAAAACCGGGTCAGGTTTGAGAGGCCCTATTGATATACTTTTGTCGATCAAGTTAATGACTATAATACACCACATAAATTTTGTACAAATGACTTGTCATAGGCCCTGAACATAAGCTTGAGACAGTTTTGATCCCAAGACCAACAAAGGCAAAACCATTTCACAAAGGAAGCCTGATTGCCTTTATTCAGACTTTCTTTTATAACATCCACTGTGCTCAAAAGTTCCATCAAGTTTTTTGAAAATCAAATCACACCCAATATCATCTACAGTGGGAATGTAAAAAGTTGAAAAAGAATGCTTCAATGGCCTGGATATTGAAGAAAGGTCATTACAAAACTTTTTTGCTAGATCAAAGGGGCAATCAGGGTGATTCTCCTGCAATTTATCTATTGACAAAGGGCTTTTGAGCATTGAATCTCATTCTACCAATCCAAACACAAACACAAAACATATGATTTTATTTCATACCTCTTGGTGTGTGCAGGTCAATGTGCAATCACAAAATTTATGTGGTGAAGGGTATCAATCCAAAATCAGATGCTTTATACAACCTAGCAAAGAAGATGAAAGCCAAGAATTTGCTCCAAGGTATTGGATTTCATCTCATTTCATAGTTGACACAGTGCCTGAATGTCAGTGGTAAAATGACTTGTCTGCTTCCTACTTCCCACTTTTCCTTGGAACTCCCAGCATCAAATGCACTTGATATCAATTAGGGGATACAAATTTAAAACTGGGATTTTTTTCCCAGTTTCCCAGTTTTAGTCTTTGGCTGTGTTTGGAAGTTTCCCACATTCTCCCAGTTTCCCAGTTTGCGTTTATGGCTGTATTTGGGAACTGGGAAACTGGGAAAAAACTCCCAGTTTTAACTTTGTATCCCCTAAATATCAAATTCTCCTTTATCCAATATGTCATTCAAAGGTTGTAGCTCATCATTTGTCCATTCAAAAGCCTGCCCCCAAGTTTTGAATTGTTTATCATTTTTTTTTCAAAGCCCAACTATAATTTTTAGAGGTACCACTTTCCATCCAGAACTGATTAACCTTGAATTTTCTGGTTGATTAAGGAGTTCATTGATTTCCAATTGCTTGTGCGAACTTTTATTCTCTTCTTGGTTTGTTGAGCTTCTGGACATGATGTTTGTATTGATCTTGTTGTTGGATAGAAACTCAAAGTCTGAATGGATGAGCAACCATTCAAGTTTAAATATCTAAATGAAAAAGTTACAACCCTGAAGATCATTGAAATAATTGATGATACCATGAAAAATATCAATCACTGCCAGTGCTGGACTCTTGTCTTGCCTCTGATCTGAAGTAGACACACAGGCAGTGATCATTGATGAAAGTGATCTGCTGATGCCAGATGGATCATAGCCTATAGGCCTTGGCAGCCAATCCAAGGCAAAATTGTACAGCCTCATTATCAGTGCTCTCTTTACAGAATTGTTTTCTTTCTTGGAATCAAATGGGTCACAATCTTGACCAAAAATGTGTCGGACATTGGGTGAGCCTGAAAGTTGTTAGAGTACTGAGAATTTGGTCAAGAAGTTCACCGTTAACTCTCTACAGTTTTGTTGTAGATGCTTATCATTAACGAACGCTATTAAACATTAAACTAACCAACATTCGATATCTTAGTGTGAACTCGAAGAAGGTGTTAACCAATGAACAATGAAAGGGATGCAGTTGTTTAGCAAGAGGTTGGTGTGTAGTGGTTGGACAGTTATGCAGGGGTGATGATCATGTCGTGTTTTTCTTTCTGAAGTTATTCTTGTCTTTGTGTTATATACCTCGTGTCTCTTTTGCTCCCTTTGGAATTTTTCCTCACCTTCTGGGGAAATAATTCTCAAGGTAATATCTTTTTGTTTCTCTTACATCAATCTTTCTATTCGAGTCACTGATCATTTATATTACTGGTACATAACTCTTTGCTATACATTTCTCTATTTCTCTCTCTCAGTTTCTCTTCGTGTCAAACCTCAGGTTTGCCTGTTTGTTCTTGTCTCATTGAGTCTTGTCAACTCGCCGTTGTGAGACTTATATTTTATTACTTTGTCAAAGGTGTGTTGGTTGTTAGAGGATACTGTTTTCTTTTTACTCAACGTCTGGGGAAATAATTCTAAAGTTTCTCTTCGTGTCAAACCTCAGGTTTGCCTGTTTGTTCTTGTCTCATTGAGTCTTGTCAACTCGCTGTTGGGGGACTTATATTTTATTACTTTGTCAAAGGTTTGCCCGTTTGTTCTTGTCTCATCAAGTCTTGTCAACTTGCCGTTGTGAGACTTATATTTTATTACTTTGTCAAAGGCACCTTTTGTAGTTGTTGAGAATTGTCTCCAACTCAAATTCTTTTAATAGTCTGTCAATTGTGTGATTTTTTTTTGTTTCCCCCAAATACATGCCTGAAATGAGCACCTCAGGACTACAAGAGGGGCAGGTGCTTGAGGTCTGAGTTGCTCAACAGTTGCTGCACCTATCAGCTTGTCCCAAAATAATTCCACAGTGTGACCAGAGGCTTTGTCAAATTGGATGTGTCTAACCTATCAGAGTAGTAACTTGTTTGAGCTTTTTATTTTGCTCATCTCCTTCTGAGAACTATGGATCTGTGTATTTGAATTTGAGAGGGACATGATGGAACCACAAGATGGGTATGAACAAATATGTCTTTTTGCATAACATCAAAAAAAAGGAGAACATGTGAATCAGAGACACTAAACCAAATGATGTCTTTTCCCAGGTGTGTAGAAAATCAATATGTGCATAGAAAAATATGGGTAGAGTACTTTTATATATCCATAAAGATAAATTCCTCTAAGCCCATACAAACATTTTGTTCCATACCCACAGATAACAAGATTTCTATGCCCATGTAAAATAAATTTAAATACATACAGCCATTCCAATATTGCTTGTCGCTCCGTTTTGAAAAAGAAAAAGTGAAACCTAAGTTTTTGCCCAATAAAACTTCAAACTTGGCTGCAATTCAATGTGATACCGCCAAATTTCAGGTTTTAACCAGTTAAAACTTAGGTTTCAAGCTCGCAAACATTTTCTTTTCAAAAAAGGCGCGAGAAGCAATATCGGAATGGCTGTACTCAGAATACTTCTCAAGCTTCATCCACCAGGCAAGCATGATGGATCCATCAGTAATGATGTAAGTATGTAAATGGAATCTGCCAATCTGTGCAATATTACATACATGCTCACATAGTTGCTGAGAATGTGCAAGAATATCTTGCATGAGATTAGAAACGTATTTCATGATATAAATGTCCAAAAAGCTGAGAACTGAAGGATCTATGAACTGTGGTGGCTTCTTCTGGGTCTCAATACATGCAGCTGAGCCAACTCAGAGGAGAATACCCAATTGACCAAACTCAAAAATTTTACATGAGTGTATCAAATGATATTTTGTATGGGTATAGAAAAGTACTCTATCCATAGTTTTCTATGCACACATTACTTTTCTATACCCCTGGGAAAAGGTGTTGTTTGGTGGATTGAGAATATATATATAGATGGTTCCATGAAACTTCCCTCAAAGTGCCACCATTATTTTTGTAAGAAAGATTGGAGAAGCTTCACATATTGAATTGTATCCTGTCACCCATTGATCAATCACATTGACAGTGAGTTTACTGATGATCAACCAACCAACTCATGTGTCCAATGGGCAGTGATCCAAATATATGAAAAATGCAAGCATGCTGTGCTCAAAGTTGATCAATTCCAAATCACAGGCAGAGGACTCATGCTCAGTTGATCTGGCTCATCCTGAACGCGGCTACAAGAAGCCTGAGTTATTGAACATTTTGAGGAGCAATTACGCTTCATAGAGAGCTCACCGGACATCTGGCATACTTTTGGCGGACACTGTGGGTAAATGGTCGATCACATATTCCATTCCCTATCAATACCAAGATCAATTGAGCTGCACACTAAACATGATTTCTGATACTTTCAATAGACTTTCAAAGATGTTTCAACTGGTCTATGGGAGTATGGCGTCCATAGTATGGGTTAAGACAGGTATCATGGTCTACTTGTCTACCCACAACTTTTCAGATTTGTAAACTGAAGTCCATTTTATTGAAACAGGCTCTATCCCCTCAAGTCTCGATTATATATTACGTTTAAATTTCGGAAGTCAATCTTGTTATCGTACATTGAACTCTCGGAGCTCGTCGTTATTCATTGGATTGGAATGGTATGTGTTGCCTCAACTCGTATAGTCAAAGAGACAAATGGACAACTCATCAACTTGTTCGGCAGTCATTACCTCGGATCGTCTCTCAAGTGGTCATTCTAGGTTCTCAAATTCTCGGAAAGGCATTTGTAGAAGCCTATAAGCAAGCAGCTCGAAGTAAGTCAGACTTCAAAATATACATCAATTCATAAATGTCGATCTCAAGTTGGATAGGATAATCATAAATTTTGGTTTTTTACCAGATGCCCGTTCGGGCACAGCGAGCTCGGTAGGAGGTGCAGAAGGAGCTGGTGCGAATTCATTTCAGGGTGTCGATTCAAGTAGCTCACTTATCACTCGAAAACATCGGATGTCAGTTGATGAAGCATGTCAAATTTTAAATGTCAAAAGTGTACCCTTTCAAAGTGGACCTACAGATCCAGTGGTGTCTGAGGAGTTGGTCAATATGTTAAAGGCTTATGAAAGGCTTCACAAAGCCAACGAAAACACAAGCATATATATCCTCAGTAAAGTCGTTAGGGCAAAAGATAGGATCTCTGCAGAAGTTGAATTAGCTTCACAGAAATAATTAAATTCTAGATTGTCAAATACTCTTAAAAGGGTTATATCATGTACTCAATACGACGATACTAGAAAGTTATGCGAACTAGATTCGAAGGCATTCAAAAATTCTTCCTTTTCTACTTTGCTACATTCACACTTCGCTTTCGAGTAAATCATTCGCTTACTATAAACTGGACCATGTATACAATAATATCAATAACATATCCCTTGTAGACTTCCCGATCCGTAAATCATAAATTCAAATTCTCGTTGATAAGCCCTCACTTCAAAGTCAAATCTAGTTTAAATTATACACCAATAAAGTTTTCACTGTGGCAGTATGAGGATGTTGGGGGTCCACAGGTAAGCCTAAAAATGGAAAGGGCTTCAAGTTTTTCTGCCGCAATGTCAACTTGGGTTTTCCGAGACTTTGAGCTCGAATCTATCAGTATGGTTTGGAGACCTTGACTGCGAATTAGAGGCGTGATCAACATGAGACTTATTGTGTGCTTGAGGATCAAGCTTCTTGCAAATGGTGAGCCAGAAACCACTGGATGAAATCTGATCGGACCCCTATGAATGTGACAATGAAACTTTGAAGGTATATAAGATCTCCTGGACAACCCTGGTGATCATCCATCACCCTGGCGCCTTTGAACGTTTTGATATAAGGAGGCGTGCTCGTGCGTGTAGTTCCTTTTGGCCAGAATCCATAATTAATAATGAACGGACCCTGCGAAGGTGAGAATTGCGGAAGGGTCACTGGAGAAGAACAATATGTCAGCATTTCAGTCAAAGTAAGAACATGCTCCTTTGCGACGGTCTCTCAAATATACAAGTTAACCGCTTCAAGTGATACCTGGAACGCGCGGTGGCCGGTTTAGGACGCTGCTCGTAATTGCGAAAGATACAAAGAGGCTGCGAGTTTTTCACGTCCCAAGAAGTTTGCTCACAAGCTCAAGTTCTACCGTCTCGCTTCGCCTGGTATTCCAAATTTGCTTCAATCATCAGTATATCGCAGCCTTCTGATTTCTCACCTTGCAACTGCCCATCACAGTGCCATTATACATCTGAGTTTCTTGCAGCGTTCTTGCCATTAATAATTCTTCTTCCTGTGTCAGATAAATACTAACCCTTCGTATGCAAGTCGCCAAGACGGAAATTCTTTTTACATAACAAAAAATCACTCGCTATCTGCTCATACATCTTTTTATTATATCTCCTTCTGATTATTCGCTTATAGATTTTCGTTCTTATCACACACTCTTTAAATCACTATTCGTTATCGTATATATCAATATACTACATGGGTTTCCGTTCAAAATCATACCAACCCAGAATGGGTCATTCCCGTTCGCAGAGTTCCAGAACACTATTGAACAACGGCTTAGCTATCAATTGGACGATAGTGGTCGTTCCGCCCATCATCTTGCGATCTAGGCCTTCGCTCGTAGGGATGGTCTCGTCACCTACGACTCGCTCGGGGAGCAGCATAATACCTTTGAAAGCCACGGTAAGCCGTCGTCCACAGTTGTTTGTCCTCGTATAAATGCCATTGTGATGTTATACTGATCCACATTTGCAATCGACAGCTCTCTGAGCAACTATGGGCTATCGCGCGCAGCTACGGCTTTCCATCAATCGTTGGCATCTCTTTGCATCTAGATGTATTACATGCAACGCAAGTTGGCCTTGGTCAAGACGACACATTGAGAGGCTCAAACAATGATGCTCAAGACGCGGATTTGTCGGATTGGTGTTTTCAAGACCCTAGCGCTGCATTGCCATGTATCACTGAAGAAAGCTGGCAAATCTTGTTCGAGCGTGAATCGCTTCCGATCAATTTACTTCAATGCACGGGATTCCGTAAGTCTATATTTTGTGATGAAGATCTGACTTCGCCTCCAAGGATCAGTTGAGGTCTTCGGAAGCTGACGCACAATCTTGATACGTCGTTTCTCATCTTAATTTTAGCTATCGCGGGTCGCGTCGAATTTGAAATCGACCTTTTGAAGGCACATTGGTATGGTGCTTGGGCAAATGCTACTCTCGCTCCTGTACCATCCTGTCGAGCTGCTTTGCGACTCAGCCTGTCTTCTTATACTGGAAGCGATCGATCTTACGGGAGTAAACCTTTCAATTCATACTATGGCTCTCCTTCGTCACGCTCCTCAGTGATCTCTGAAGGACCCCTCTCGTCGTGCTATCCGCCCTCGGAATCTGACAGTCAAACCGGGGTCTCTTATGCTCCTCGTGGAAGGGTCAGGCGGCGAAGCATCTATCTTCTCTCACAAGACCGTCAATACACCAGACCACACTCTCTAGGCTCACTGCCTAAAGGCAAAGCCAATCCGCGTTCCGGCCATAAGATTCTCTCTGCACTTGAAGAAGACCCCAAGACGCCTTCAATGATAGAGATCGACGCTATCACAGTACCAAAGGAATACAAAGAAAATTTCACAGCCTCTGTTCTCGATCTGGTAAAGGAAAGCTTTCAGTCGATCGCTGAAGAAGCTGATCCAGAGGTCGCTTTTAACCGCACACAACAATTTGTTGCGGCTCGTCAAGGTGGCTCTCTTACCGGAGACTCTTACAATCAACGTATCAACACTTCTTCTGACTCTGAAGAGCCGTCTGATTCATACGAACACATTTCATCGTCAACCTTTACGATTCAAGATAGCTCATACGATCAAGCAGGAAATCAATGTACCACATACGAATCAGAATATTGTAGTGATTTTTTGGCTCACTGCGTAGATAGCACCTTACCCAAAAATGAAAAAGTTCAACCAATTGCTCCCAAAACCAAAAGTTCCAAAGAGACGAGCAAATCTGTCAAACGTGCACGCCGTTATGTCACTGTAGGTCCTCAAAGCGTAGTTCGTCTAAACAAGTCAAAACATCTGAAACCCTCAATTCCTCCTTCACAACCCTTTTTCCAACACTGTGAAGATCGAGCATCAGATGGAGGTGACGAGGAACTCTTTGATAGTCTTGCTCTAATACTTGAAGAATTGACAAACCCACCAAAACAAACGAAATCATTTGATTCAAGAGCTTCAAAACGATCACTTGATGTCAAATGTGATTCCAAAGGATCTGGTAATGTAGATTGTTATGATTATGAAGATTCAGACCTTGAACTTGAAGATTTTTCTGTCATTCAATCAGCAAGAAAAGTCCCTATTGAAACTGTTTCTGGTAGACGAACGAGATATTCCGATTTTTATCCTCATATGTCACGGTTTTAAGATACAAGTAGTTTTGTACCTCAGTCATCAATGTTTTTGTGTATGTATAAATTTTTCATTTGCTCATCCATGTCCGAACAATCAAAGCACTACGAAGACGATATCAGGTAAACTAGTTCACTCCAGAAACTTTTAGATCTGAAGCGTCATGTAACGAAATTGCCTTTTGATGTAGTTATCGGAATCCTGTTGTTATCATAATTGAACACTAATGTAAATTATTTTTTCAATCCGTCTTTCGAATAGATTGTAATCAATTTCTTGTATTTCAATCCTTTGAACCTCTTGTTAGATATCAATTCCTTCCTTTGACATCCTGGAGTTGTCACTTTTTTCCAAATATATATCTGATGTGTAAGAATGTTATCATACCTTTTTGGCCAGATATCATTCTGTTATTATTGTATGAATGAGATTTCAAAGTTTGACACGACCCATCACTTTTTGTCGAAATGACCCATTAGCTTGGTCACTCTACCAGCGAACTAGTCACGGTCCAAATCGACTTCGATAAGAATATCTTCTTGTGAAATTGTGGGTGCACTGCCCTACCTCGTTTTCGCGTTGATATCCCCCAACACCTGAATGATCAAGTCATGATGTTCATGAAAACAAAGCCTTTTGTGGGCAACGAGGTATGAGTTGAGCTCTAAAGCGGCTCACAAAAGATTTTGCTTCATGACATGGATAACAATCTGAGTTCTGGACTTCAATCAACATCACTGCTTACATATGAAAGAGGGACCTTGACGGCGTGAGACCTCGTGAGACCCGTCTCTATCTTTCTTCATCCCTTGGAGTATCTCAATGACATCCAATAGCATCCAATGGTTTCAGAACGACCCAAACGAGCCCAAACGACACCAGATCACCTAGGGTGCCAGCCTCTAGGTCACCGTCTAGGACCTAGGTCGACCTACATACACGACTCGTTGGAGTGTAAAGCTGTGGACTGCGGATATGGGTGGGTTTCAAAATTTTGGCAAAGGCAACATTTTCTTCATTAGGTTTCAAGATCCCTAGCTATAAAACTTGCCATTCGAGGGTCTGCAATCGCCATCGCACCAACACGCCGTTCAACATGCCCATCAGCTAATCATCGCTTCGTCCTTCGGGGGTCTCTTCAAGGCCTCTACCCTCATCGCCAAGGCTCATCAACCTTATCTTTGCATTCTTGATAATGAACCAACCCTCAGTGGTAAGTTGCGATTCTCTCGATATGAAACTACCTTCATTTTCTCTCTATTTTCCATTGTCCGATATATCACTTTGATATGATGAGCAAAGCATCACTCTTGTTGCAATCCTTCTGAGAACCTAGCCGAGCTTAATTGCTCGGCCCTATTCTGAAGTACAACCCAATCGATGCCATTAATAAATGCGTCTGATCTTACCTTCGGTTTTCATCCCTTTCGTATCCAAGCTTATTCTTTGACCGACGCTGACCTGATTCAACCTCTTTTACCTCAATTTAGTCGTTTTCTTCTGATCAGTCACTATCGATGTTTGTCCGGTATGGCCATTAGCTTTATACCTTCGAAGTACACAACCTCATTGCACCTCCTTGGTCATACGTCATTGTTTGTTGAGCGTTCGTTTCTCTGGTTGTATCCTCTACCGCTTGAATGTAATGCTCCCAATCCCAGGATCTTTCGAAATGTATCATTCCCTTTCCATTATGTTGAAGACCTATTGATGCTACCCTTGCCTACCTAATAATTTGAGACCACTCGTACCTGAGCAGATTGGCCTTAGAAATATGCAGTCTCAAATGAGCACTCTCCAGCTGAGCCAAGATGAAAAGCTCTCAACCTTCTTGAGAGATTTTATAATTGGCTGAAATATAAGAAAGTGATGGCTACTTATCAGGCCGAGTGCCTAGATCAGGGTGGATATGTCCCCCGAAATCAGGAAGTGTTCTATGCATCTCGCAGGAAGGATGAGCTGATAATTTTTCAATTGAAGACTCTATCATAACAAACATGATTATGTATCTAAGGAGAAAAGACATTACAAAACACAAAAGCTCTGTAAGCATCAGAGGGATAAATAGAGTACCACTAGTCCCAAAAACACAGGTGATGTGCAGCCTGTGATTGAGTATATTTCGTCTGTTCTTTAAAGACAACACCAGACATGCAGAAGAAGTAGATCTTTCATCTGCTTTATGCTATTGATCATTGGCACAATTTCCAATGTGGAGTAATCAAAGCTAACAGTTGTTATTGACTAAAGATGGATATGTCTCCTTCAGGGCACCTTTCTGGCCAAAGATAACCATGTCAAGACTCTGGATCTCCTGTGCAGCTCTGGGCACTCCAAGCTATATTTTGGGAAAATGGGAGATCAGGTTTCAGATCATGGGAAATCTTGTGACAGATCCTTTAATTCTAATATGCTCATTTATATGCCATAGCATGTGACCTCATCCAAATAATCAATCAACATGCAACTTGTGGAATAGAGCACAATCCACTTAAGATACAATGGCTCAGTGCTCTATCTTTGATGTTTGGTAAAATTTGCAATTTCTATACACAACAAGTGAAGACAAAGCCTTTGGGTCCAGAACTGATTGGAGTTCACATGTGCATGTTGTCCCACTACAGGTGACATTCAAATATTGTCTTTGACTTTAAGCACTACAGTTGATCCTCACATCAGCCAAAAACCACTCCCATACCTGGCAATGTAGAAGTGGATACAGCCCTACCACAGGCCAATCAACACAAGCACTGGGAGGAGATAGTTTTTTGACTAAGTCTCTTGACTGTACCTTCTTCCATTCTGCTTCTTGATTCATCATCAACACAAGTATCTTGAAGAATGAGCTTTCCTGGTCAACTATGTACCACAGTTTTATAAGTATAGGATATCAGATATGTGCATATCCTCACATAATCCCTTATATATATTCACTTGGTCTCAACACTCTGGTGCACATCTGTACTGCAAAGATCAAATGAGACAAGTGATCAGATGCTTCAAGAATTTAATTTAGGGATTTAAATGGTAATCCTTTTTCCTGATGATGGATCAGATGTAATGATGATTGATAAGAGCTTGATAGAGGGAGATGAAGTGGTTGCTTTTGTGAGCCGGACACCTCGGTGTGCCCCGACGATCTGTGAACCCGTCTTGCTCGGGCAAAGTGTTGAGTTTGAGTTGGAAGGGCCCTGTTGACGGTTGTGCCCTGTTAGTTCCACTTCAACTGACCATCGATGGCAGGAACAACAACTAAACGATCAAGATCTCAGTCTTCAGACTCAACTGCTTCGGCTGATGAAAGACCTCATTCTCAACTTAATCAACAATCTTCAAAACGATCAAGGCGTACTATTCATCATCAAAACAATTTAGATGATGATGGTCCAACTGTCTCAAAGGAACGAGTTTCAGATTCAGAAACAGGTTGGGTTAAAGAAACTCACTCAAAATCTCAACTCATCGCACTCGCTATCCTTCATCGATTGAAGAACGAACGTGAAAGCTTTCCAAACGATACTCTCTCTCCTTCGGGCCAAACAACCGTCCCGCCCTCTCCTATCATCTCAGCTACTACTCTCTTTGAGGATTTACCTGCTCTTACTCTCGAATCTATCGAAGACCGAGTCAAAGCTGGTACACTCTCGTCACTCGTTAATTTCGATCAAGAATTACACCAATGCTTCAAAAAAGCCGAAAGGACTTATGCAACAGATCTTCAGCGTCTCGGTGCAGTTTATATGCTCAGGCGTCTCTATCAAGAACTGACCAAAGGTGATGGATCCATCGCTTTAGAGGATACCATCCCTGTTGGATCTTGTCGCAAGCTATCTACCGTCACAATGGGACCTGGAAATAAACACGCGCTACCGAAAAATGACGACCAGCTCAAACTTCGCGCTAAAGATAAGGTTATCTTGGACGGAATTCGATATAAGTCTGATGTCTTCAAGACTGGGGATTGGGTCCATCTCTCGAATCCTGATAACCCTGCTCGACCGATTGTGGGACAAGTTTTCCATACATACAAACGTTCTGAGTTCAGTGTGCTGTTACATTCTATAGCTCTAAATCTATGTCAGGAAATTCTGAGACTTTCCTTCCCTCCCATCATATTCGAACAGTAACCATCAACGAATGCTTACGGTGTGTTGGTACTATCGACCTGAAGAGACCGTTCATCATATCTCACGACTTTTCATCGAGAACGAAGTATTTAAGACTGGCAATTTCATTGAGCACGTCATCGAGTATGTCCAATGCTTCATCAGCTTCAGAAACCTACCATCTCAGATCTTCATTGACAACAGATTTTGAATATCAGGGACGTTTTGGGAAGATGCCTGGTGCTATTTTATACCAAATATCGTATGCACTGCTCTTACACGTAACTTGAGTTCTTGATAACAGTACTCATGTTTGAATGTGTGATGATTTTAAAAGTGCGTGGTCGACCTTCAGCACCTCTGTGGACTCACGACCTTACTTTGTATATATGTGAGCATCGCTATAAAGATGATGACTATACCTTCAAAAAGATCAAGAATTGGGAATCATGCGCTCCTTCCAACGTACGAACAGAAGGACATGAAGAAAACTTTCAATCATTCCCTACTCCTTTAGCAGTGAATACGATTGTACGAGTGGATTCACCATTTCTTATACCAGCGACCACCAACTTTCAAGCCAATGGCGAACCTATCATCGTATCACCGACAGAGTTAATGAAAGTCTTGCCAAAGGATCAAGTCAAGCATCATAGACAAGATTATACTTTACAAAAGATTGAAAGTATTTTGGGCATCTTACCATCTAATCCACCTCGACCTCCGCACCAATCTAGGAGTCCTGATTCATCAGCTCCACAAACCCCTCGTTTACGTGCATCTACTCCGGCTAGTAATACTCCAGTACCACCAACTCCGGTGGTAGCCAAACCCGTGACTGCCACTCCAGTAGTCCATTCTCAACCTTCTCCAGCTCTTCCGCCTCCTCCCGCTGTACCTCCTATGTCTCGTCCGTCGAATACAGGTGAGATTACAGTGGGTGGTCGATTTGGCGAACTGCTTAAACAAATCAATCCTTCACGCAAGACACCTTGCGTTCTGGATATCTATGCAAACCAAGAATCGTTTGAAAAATTACCCGAGGTTTTATTGTGTAAGTCATCTGTCCTTCTTTTTTTTTCCAAATTCTTGCTTCTGAAATCAACTTGACATCTCATCTGGATTGGATAGCACAAATCAGTAAGCCAAGCGATGATGATCCATCAAGAGATCCAAGTTTAAAACCATTTGAAGATCTTATGTGGATTGCTGCACCACCTACCAAACCGTTTCTTACCACCACTTCAACTACACCTGAACCTTTGAAACATAGCGAAGCTTATTTAGCTTATTTGGCAACTACACAACAGGTCGGGACATCAAATTATTCGTAAGATTTATCACCAATAGAAAAAATGAGTTCAAATGATGAATTCTTGGGGTTTTTTGATATCTTTTTTTGGAAGAAGGACTACTAAACTTAACTTGAGTTTAAGTTTTTGATGATTTGCTTTGAACCTTCATAGGGATTATCTCTGATTATCTTTTTGTTTGGAATTGTATGAAGAGGATTTGTTTGAAGCAGAGTATATGTACAATATAAGATGAAAGTCTTGGGAAAGATCTTGGTTGGTTGTGAGAATGACAGAATTGAGATTAGATAAGAAAAGGTTTAACCATTTCAGGCCTTCGCATGATGTATGTCCCCTTGTTAAAGGCAAAACCTTGTTATTTGGTTTAGGATATGATTTCATAAAACTATAAGTGAATCTCCTCACATTTCTATAATCTACTCATAGTCTAGATGTCTAGAAAAAACCAGGTGAGAAATATGATCTTTGTCAGGATTCTATGTATTAAGGAGAATCCTTGATTCATCTGAAACATGAGGGAAATGATCGTGTTCGTACATTTCACAGCGATTGTCTGAGTGTAAGTCCAAGTACACCATGACTATGATTTGATTGAAGCCCCCTACTTATTATTTTGCTTCGTTTTTGTCTTTCAAACATTCACAAAACAGAAGCTCACTGTGGATGAAGACAGAAAAAGAGTGTGCCCAATTGTTAGAACAGAATTTGAGCCACCTGGTAAATGGAATACATCCTAACTTAACACAAGTCCCAAAATAGGGGCTTTCTTACCTCGCAAGCTCGGTGCCCTGGAGACCCCCGAGCTCGCGAGGAAAAAGGGTCTGACTGTGGGACTTTGTTAAGTTGAGAATGGATCTTTCATCACTACATGTAGTGGTTAAAGTTAAAGATGCCTTTTAACAGGCAAAGAACACATGAATTTCACTTGAACCATACGCAGCTTTCACTTTACACCAGAACTAGCTTATCAAGCTTGTCTGATATATTTTTCCTTTTTCTCCAATTGGCTTGAGATAGAGATAAGAATTGATCAGTGTCTTATAAACAAGTTCATTCATACTGAATTTTCGCATTCATAAGTCATATATAACATATTTTGTGGAATCTTTCCCATGTGGTTATTGAAAATTTGAAAGTGTCTGCATACTATTACAACATAGAATGTAGTAAGCAAAGAAAATTGAAAAACAAACAAACAATCACTCAATCTTAATCTAAGAATAAAGAACACCGTCTAAGCTTGTTGATGGCTTAATTCCTACTGACAAGAGTTTCTAAAAGGACATTTCTTTTTCAGTGAGAGTTCAAGAAACTTTCCGAAATGAAAACAAGTAGAAGAACACTTACAAATAAGAATGTAGTCATCACCTTCCGAAGGAGTACCTCGACCCATTGGAGTGACTTTCCCTTTGTTTCGGTGTGCAGCTTTTTTCTCTGAATAAACATCTCTGTAGAGATAGATAGATGTCGGGATGTTGATTAGATTTGATTTATGAGATTGTCAAGAATACCAATGAAGTTAGTAAACAACTTACGACTTCAAAGCTTTAGGAAGGCTCATAAGTGATAAAGCTTTATTTTGGATGAAAACAATCGATGAGGTAAATTCTCTGTAGCTATTTTGAAGAATCAAGATAGATTGGTCACATACGTCTTGACTCTTTTGGGTTAGAGGTTCGCTTCTTCTTTCCTTGAGTCTGAGCTTTAGTAGATCTAGGTAACTGAGGATTGGGAGCGACACGAGCTGATGAAGTATCAAGGGAGAGATCTAGATCAGCTGATAATTCAAACTCATGATGAACTTGAAAGACAGAAATAGTTCATCTCGTCGAAATCTACATACCAACTGTGGTATTTTCTTTATTTTTTGTACGATTCGCCTGAATTGGAGATCCTAATAGATAAAAAAACACAGAAAAGAAAATGTGGATCAGTGAGTTGAATGGGAATCTTCCTGGTTGATCTGAGTGAATTATCCAAAGCAGCTAAAATGTGAAGGATTTGAAAGAAAAGCATAAAACAAGCTCATTCTGTTTATCATAAAACTTTGCGGATGTGGATCACACCAACGTTCCAAGGAAGCAATTAGAGAGATACGACAAGAAATGTGAAAAAAACGATTTCTTGGGAATCTCGTTGGACTAGCCAACTCGACTCGGAGGCAGAAGGAGAATATCCCGATCCAAGTCCAATGATAGGACTGCGGAAAAAATCTCTTGCGATTAAGAATTCTCGAACAAAGGATGATACTAACGAAAATTATGAAAGATAACACCTACCACAATCGGAACACAGCCGGGGAAGATTTGATTTGGGCATTGAAATTGGTTTTGAAAAAGGTTTTCAAGAATGTGCAGTCGGAGTCTCAAAAAGAGAGCTTAAAGAGGATTTAGGAGAACGAGAGAATTGAAAGAGAAGATTGAACTGGAAATGGGTAAATGCAATAAATCTAATGGATGAGCTAGGTGAAGGTGAGAAGTGATGAAAAGATTTGAACCTGAATGAGTAGATATTTATTGTAAAAAAATTGTGTCTGAATGTTGAAGGCTGGCTTAGTTTAAGAGAAAATATCTCATTCCCGCTCTCCAACCGGCTTCGTACACCTAAAATCTACCATAGCAGCTTAGCAGGCTTTGTACGGGGACTTTTGATCGAATCACCCATTGAGAAATGACAACAACCAGAGATCGTAATAGCACATCATAAGCTTAGAATGCCAAGCCATCGACAGAGTCGAAATAACCATACCAGAAGCTCTCCTCTCCCTTGAGGGTATGTTGTATCATTGTAATTAGTGAGGGCAAGATAGTCGTTGTGCAACTGCTAGAAAATTCTCACAAAGATATTCCGGTAACTATGTCATTCAAGATGACGAAGACTCTGTGATGCTGATGCAGGAGTCCTAAGCCTCGCCATCCTTCTCCACTTGGAAAGAGAAGCTTGACCAGATACCTAGATTAACATCTCGAGACTCCTGAGGATAAATTGCGTAACCCTCATCCCTTTTGAACAGCTTTTTTCTTATAACAAATGGAATCAGAGGTAGGAATCGATCAAAGGATTGAAAAGGTTTACACCAAACGATACTTGAAACTTTTACATAGTGCGTTCTATTTGGAATGGCCCCAAAAGACTGAATCCAACCTGAATTGATGGCCGTCACTTAAACCAATGAATGACCAAAGATGGATTTGTGATATTTCGCAGCGTGGGTGTGTACGTAAATAGAGGTATTTGACGAAGGAAAAGGGGCACAAAGTCTTCGTCTTCCTATGTACAATAAGCTGCACATTCTTGAATCTTAGAGACCTTTGGTACAGCCAGTTGCAATGACCTCAATCGAATCTTCCCCAGGTCTACCCCAATCGTGGCACGGGTACTATTTTTCAGACTTTTCATTACATAGTTTCATCCTTCTACCGGGAATGTTTCTCAATGATCCTGCCACGACCCTTGGTTCAGGAGATTCTCTCCCCTGACACTTTGCAGAGTTTTATAATACATAAACCGATATGTGATTAATTCACCCTCTATGAAGATGGGTACGGCCAAGATAAGACAAATCTCTTGAATACGGCACTAGTTTCGAAAACTACAACAATTTGAGCTTTTCAATTCGTATGTCCTATCATGCCTTCTGAATCAAAAGCTGAGAATTGGTGCGGAGGAGATCAAAATGACAAAGGACTTGAAGAAGACAATTGTGAGGAATTTGAACCTGGTAATTACGGTACTCAAAGCAACTATGTACGCGTACATATGTAGCTTTGAGTACCGCAAATGATCATAAGTTCTATATCATTGTAATAGAAGTGGATAGACCACAAGAAGAGGAGAATAGAAGAAATTATACTGTTCTTAACTGATTATAAACCTATGATAATATATTGACTGAGGATAGACCATATGATAAAATTCTACACATCGTTTTAAACCTAGCAATCCTTCAACACAAGTTTTTCAAATGACACATATTTCTCAAGTTCCTAGTAAACTTGAGAGGGATGGAAAAGTGAAGACCCATGCTCACACATATACTCACCTAAAAAAATTGAAGTAGGTGCCCCACCTAAATTCACCCTTATGTTCTTTGACTCGGAATCTCAACTGGTTCCGTAGAGTCTGGAAATGTCGGAACTGGCTTACGAAACCGGCTGGCGTGCTTTACGAATTTATTAATCAGAATCAGAAAGTCTATTTGATCCCAGAAACCTATGGCCCTGTCCCAACTGAGGCATCTGATTAATGTGTCTTGAGCGCAGGTCTGGAAAGCCTTGAGAAAAGATTAAACGAAAGAAAAAGAATATGAGCTCGAAACTCACTTTAAATTTGGCTACAGCAAAGTTCTTCGATACCTTGGCATCCAGGATTGACTTAAGAGTTTAGTTGGTGATTATTTTGATCTGATGATGGATAGATTGTGACCATTAACGTGATAGAGGAACACGCCAATGGGCCACAAGCGTAGTTGTTGGACTCTTGGTTTGGACACCTTACGAAGAAAGCTTTTCATCATTTTTTTCGTGAGTTCATCTTCGAATCCAATAAGATTATTTTACTCTGCATCAATTCAGTTATGGTATCCAAGGTCAAACTACTGTGAGCCTGGTTTAGAACTCCTGCAATACAAGATTCATTGGTTAAGGAATCCATATGAAAATTCATAATGACTGTGTAGGAAAGATCTTTTGTTGATATAAGAATGGAGATTAGGAAGCGGAAGTGGGGTTTTAGCTCGCTACTTTGAGTGATGGATGTATGAAGTTGGGAGAAATCTTACAGAGTCTCAATATTGGACTTTGATGATACGATATAAATCATGGATGCCTTCACTATCCTTCCTTTCGAAGATATAGGGCTTCTACGAACGGATTTAGACTCCAACACCTCTCATTAATACAGGAGGGACCAATGCACATGATAATTTACATTACTGATAAGCTTAAATAACAATACAACACTTGAAAGTTCCGGTAATATTACATCAAAGATGGGTACATGAGAATGATAAGCTGTCACGAGTCTGAAGTGCAAGAACCGACTTCCGAGCTCTATTCATAGAAAGAAATGAAGCATAACTCCATCTAAGAATATATTATGATTAAATAGATCACCAAACAAAACCAAATCAATAACCAAAACCAAACTGATTTTAAAGGTATGATCACACGTACGTCAAGTCTCTAGCCCCTTTTGGAGTTCCATGGTAGCGATCAAACTGTTCATGCATACTACCATTATTGGTGATCCAATGACTTGCGATCCTTACATAATCATCAGCGACTAATTTCGCTTCAGAAAGAATTCTAATCATCTTATGACTAGTTATACTGATTTCAGAACCACTATGTAAATCGTCATGATGATCAAACTGCTTCCAGAAAGCGAGTTCCTCGTGACCAATGTGAATTGACTTGGAAGTATCGAGCTTTAAAAGTTGGTATGAGTCGTGAATGGTTCGGTATAGCATCTCAGCACATGCTAAAGTTGCGAGGTACCAAGGATTACCTTCACTCTTTCCGACACCATCATACACCTTTTTTATGATAGTCAAGGAGACATACAATCAGTGCTTGCCTACAATCAGATAAGGTGAAAAGAGGAAACAAAGCACATCTTCGGGATAACGTCCGATAGCCTTGGCGGGCCGGGATGCGTAGAGACGATTGAGGGGATAAAGATCCCTGGAACCGAAAAATGGAAGGTATCTTAAGTATGATGAGACAAGATAGCGGATGATAATAGGTAATGACTAACCTCATAGACTCGACTAGCGCATGATGAGTGGCTAGGATTCGAGATGATGAAGGTTTCGATGGGGAATCATTGTTTTCGGTATGTAGGCTCGCCAAGATCGTGCTGACGTCTAACCAAGAGGTCTATAGATCAAGTGAATGATGAGTCAAACGATATGAAATCCCCAGTTGTGATAAGCTTGATCTTACTTTACCGTATGGATATGTCCAATTTTGAGTAGCCATGATCACATCTCTCTGGTCATCCCAGAATAGATCTAATCGAGGAGTGATAGCAGACAATTGTAACTGATACCAATCTGCTGCACCTGGGTCATCCATTTGACGTGAAAATTTAACTCCATCTGCAAGGGCGCTCTGAATGACTGCAAAGGTGTAGTAATGATGTCCGTCTACTTCTTCCCATAAGTCGAAAGACGTCTTCGACCAAGTTGAAGCGATATACTCAAGATCAGCTGAAAAAGAATCCAAGAGTTAGTTCCCATGAGAAGTAACGGTCAATTATGTAGCGTGTCAATGAACGGATTGATACCGCACCTTTTATAACACTCCTCGATTCCCACTTTCCGTCATATAATACTTCACGAACATAACTTGAAGCCTCTTCTCCACCACGTTCAAGATAGACATTGGCGAATCTGATTAGAGTTGTGGCTCTCAAGGCTGGACCATCTCGTTGAGGTCTACCCCAAGGACCCATAAACACATCACCATTAACATAATACTTTGGTTCACCTAAACCAACAGTAGAATGCAATCTAGATTGATCTTGAATATGCTTTGAAACTGAAACAAATGATTTGATTAATTCTAAAAGTGAATGATCACCATCTTCATATCGTATTACGATTTCTTTCATCACAAGAGCTGAATCTCTTGTCCAAGTATAAAAATAATCTGGTTCATGTTTCGAAGGTGAAGCGATTACCACACCAGGATAAGTTCCATTGACACCAATGTTCGCTAATAATGCATTCCATGAAATATTCGTTTGAGTTTCGATCCATCGGTTAAGCTTTAGATCTTCTGAATCTTGATTTCTGAGAGGTGTTTCAAACAAATCTTTGAACCATAAGATCACAAGTCCTACAGTGGTCAAGACCAATAGACTCTTCAAGTGTTGTTGAGGCGTTTTTCGTGAGATTCGGTCGATTGATGTTTGTTTGGGTTGTTGAGATGAGAAAGCTTCTTCCTCATGAATGACCTTGATATCTGGATCAATGTTAGACATGACTTTATGGTAAATCAACTATCAAGTAGAGTCGAGTTGGTCAAATATATAGTCCTTGTTGATCACCTGATGACTGATCGAATATTAATTGAAATGTTCAAACTTGATAATTAATATGATCAGGTGACTGATACATTATAGGCAGAAACCCATTCAGGGGTTCTGTTCTCATCCTATTCTATTGATGATCTTCCTTTGAACAAGGGAATTACGATTATCTTCAGAGGCCCATACGATTCGTTGCATTTTGTTCTCCTGTTGTGAGACTTGCGGAACAACTAAGTAAAGAATGAGCGCCAAGAATGCAGATGTGGTCGGTGGCGGAACTACTCCCAGTGCCCGATAAGTCGTGGCCCGACGAGTCATCACTGCGGGTTCTCATCCCTGTTGCCAATTTGGGGTCACTCTGGCAACAAGACGGCCTGAATATTTTGGGCTAATATTTTAAGCTCTCTCCAAGACAGTCTCCATGAAGTCTCAAGATGTTTCTAGGAAGAACTCCAAGGTTTCTCCAACACCACAAAACATATGTGGTTTTTCTGGAACCTAGGACTCTTCAAAATTGAAATAGAACAAAGAAAAAACAATCCATGCAAAATTTCAACATGGATGATGAATGATGTTGGAAACTTGAGTATAGAAGATGTAAGAGTGTCCAAGATCATTAGTAGGGAGAAAACAAAACAAGCTGATGATAGTCATCAACATGAAATTCATCAGCTCACTCTAAAAGCATTTTGCCACACTGGGAAATATTTGCGTGTGGAAAAGCGCATAAATCAAACCCGGGGTAGAAAGCTGTAGAAAGGGAAATGAAATGATCACACATCCACCTTTGGTATCTCATTGATGTTTGTAGCTTATTTGATACAATTTCCATTGACTCATCAAAAAGATCTCAATTCAAGTTTACATTCTGCATTCACAAAAAATCCACAAAATTAATTTTTAGTATATTTTAAGTAAGCTGAAGAAAAAAAACCAAGAAACAAATTCAGTACAAGTCTATATATTTGATTTAAAAACAAAACAAAAAAAACAGTATATTAAAATAAGTGAAGTAATTGTATTGAAATGAAAAGAAATTGCCAAGAAAGAAATTGAAATGAAATGAAAGAAAAAACAAATTGTTGATCAAAGAAAAAAAAAAAGTTAAGTCTACTCAATAGATTGGATAGAAAGGAAAGAACTAAATGAGTAAACAAAATTAAAATGAAAAGGATCGTAAAACTGTAATCTAATTTGAAGGTTGAAAAACTTGAAAAAGAAAAAAAAAATCGATTCTCTAGAATCTAAAAAAAGAAAGCAAATATTTCAAAAAATTGCTGAGAAAACAAAAGATAGAAAGATGATAAAGGAAATGATCAATCGATAGAATTCTAGATATTTATATATGAGTTAAGGAATTGATCAAGACAAGATAAGAAAACAAATCTTAATGATGTGGGACCGGGTTAACTTTTGATCTTTTAGATTTATTAAAATTAGGGACTAATCTAGCTCTCATTCTAACTTGTTTCCAAACTTTTCCAATAAACTGTAAACAAAAAAAAACAAGTCACACAAAAGGTTAGTCTCTTCATTTCTCAACAAAAATAAAACTTATGAGAGATACTCAACTGAAGTTCCTTTACGTTTAGAGCTAGAGTTTCCAATTGGTGATTCTGAATCAGGTATAGATTCAAGACTTGAGACAGCTTGAGAGCTATACCAATGATCACCGTAAAAGGAAGAACGAATTTGAGGTGGTAGGCGAGAAACAGCAGAAGGTCTACCGGTTGGAAGACAATCACCCGAAGGTAAATGGAAATGAACAAAGCTTTCAGGAATAGGATGACTAATCGAAAGTCTTTTATGATGTTGATGTTGATGATGATGTTGAGAAGGAGATCGATGTCGAATCCATAATAAATTATTTGGATTAGGTTTCGAAGAACTAATGACTACTTCTGATACACTTTTATGTTTAAAGATTGGAGATCTGATTGGAGATCTTTCATTTGAAGAAAGGGGTAATGAGATTTCTGAAGCTGATTCTTGTTGAAAAGTGATTTGAGATCCTTTTCTTCTTACACGACGGTTGATCGATAGCCGATGAGGTAAGGAGAGATAACCGTTGAGACGACGGCTAGTGGTAGATTTGGATGGTGATGAACCTGCTATGGTAGGTGATCTGTGTAATAGACTACTCTGATCGATAAGATCAAGATCAGATGTTAGATTTGAGAAAGGGGCAGGTGAAGGTAACATTCTATTATCCTTTTGAGATTGTAAATTGATTTGAGACTTAGACCAATGAGAATGATGATGATGATGATGATGATGATGATGATTAGTTGAATTTAAACAAATCGATCTATAAGAATTTATATCGACTGCTTGAGCTCTTGGTCTATGATAAACTGATTTGAACTTTATCGTTTCAGATTCGATGATCGAATTGGGAAACACTTCACTCGATTTCATTGATCTTGATAGCTTTTTATTCTCAAGTTGATCTCTAGCCATCTTTTCCTTCTATCACTAGAGTTATGCAAGAACTTAGATCCTATACAATCTAAAATAAGATAGTCAAGAACTATTTCTTTCTTTGTCTTTGATTGTATGATGAATTATGTGACTTAACGAAGTTAGAGCGATCAAAAGAAATCAAGCTAATCCTGAAACGAGAACCGTTAATGATATGTAGTGAGAAGAAAAGACTAACAAGCCGAGCTGATTGACTCGGTGGCTTTATATTGTAAGCAACTTGGCGAGAGAGCTTGATACAGTTGATGTTGATGATTAGAAAAAAAAAATTGACTTTGGAAACGCAGCTTATTTTGGGATTAGAATCTACAATGCGCAACTTTCTTCAAGTCTATCTAGCTTTTGTTGTTGTATATGCTTCCTGAAACTAAGTGGGTTCAGTTGATATGGTGCTTGAGTCAAGACTTCAATCCATTCTCCTCTCAATGAGAGATTGATCGTCTCCAAGGATTCACGTTGAGGATTTTCCAGATCATACGATCTTTGAGACTTGAATATCCTATTTTGACTCCTAGACTCATCACCTCAACGCTAATTCCCAAGTCTTGAGTGATAATGAGCTTGGCGCCACTTCAATGCGTGATGTGGTGGAGGTCAAAAAGGTGGGAAAGGTATCTAGGTATCCAAAATCTAAAGTTCGCCGGACGAGTTTCCGAAACCACTGCTAACCCTTGACGTTAAGACAGCTACCTATAGATTTTGGGTGGGCCGAGCCATTCTTTAGTTTGTATCATCTTCAACTACGTACCTAAGCATAGACTAGAAAATTGTTGTAAGCAAGCCACTTTATCATGTTTTTGGGGCGTGAACACTGCGCTCATCAAAGACTAGATCTTTGTACTGCTCGGGTATAGCGGTGTGAGTTGTATGACGAGTTCAAGGGAATACAACATCAGGTCAAAGATCGAAACTTCAAGGCCTTGCACACTTGATACTTGATTTTCGACAAGTGCAGGGCAGATTGATTTTACCACGAGCCAACAAGAAATCTAACAAGCTCTATGGGAGAAACTGTCGCCAGTGGATACTGATGGGTGATTAAAACCATCGACAGGAAAATGCGAGATAAATTAGATAAATTATTTAGATTTTACCGAACTGGCGTCACGATTTTTGAGATTAGTGCCTTCGAGCTTTAAAAACCCGAATTCGGCGAATAAAATGAAGGTGTATGTGTGCTATGTAATACTACTCGAATGGATCCCATCAGCATCTCATTTATCTCAGTGATACGGTTGAAGCTATAGATGTGGATGAGATGAAAATGCCCTACGGGGATTAGGAGTCTATCAGATCACGGCTAGTACTCTGGGTCTTAAGGCGAACTTAGGCAGCGAGGTAAACTCACATGTACTACAACTTCAAGTCTGAACAAAACAAAACAGCAGCTAAACTTGTCCATAGCTTCATCCAGCGCCACGTGAATGGAAGTGTTCACGGGTGTTCCTGCTGATGGAGGCAGACTAGTGATGGTCACTTAGATTCGGCTAGTCAATAAGTACCTTTCAAGTCGTCACGCAAGCTACGCCCATCACTTTTGTCTTTCACACGGTTATCGAGTCTATCGACTGAGGATGTACGGTTCGATGTGACAAAGCTCAAAGTGTACAAAGTTGGCTGCTCATCTTAGTCAAGATATATTGCACTTCCAACTTTCAAGAGGATAAATCCAGATCGCTAGTACGTTTGCTCACTAGGGTGAATTCGTGGATTTCCCTAAGTTGAGTTATGGAAAGACAATTTCAGTTGGCAACATTTTTGGTTCACTGGTACGACACACATACTGCATCGGCGAGGTAAAACATCAAAAGAAAAAAGTTGGATGAAGTCTAACATCCTGGAAATTATAATAACGTAACGAGGGATGGTATGAAACAATTAACAAAGGCTTTCAGACATCAGTCGGCATCAGGTCAAGCCGTATGAAAGCGCCCGCGTAACTCGGTAGGTATTTTCTCGAGCTGAGAGAAGAAGAGGTCAATAGTTGAAATTATACATCCCCGTAATCATCATGGTGGTGCTTTGGTTCACAACAGGTGTAGGCCGAGGCGTGAGTTGCAAAGACTTATCTGGTCGTGATAGATATGTTTTGGGCCACGATTAAAGAGCATGATAGTCGAGGAAGGAGGGAAGACCGGTGTTGGCCCATCGAAGCCACGGAGCTCGCGAGAAATGGGTGTCTGAGGGAGGGACTTACGGGTGAAATCATACTTTTCAACTCACAACAGCAGATTTTTCGTGCATTTTTCCGTTTTTGCCCATTATGAGGGTCACAGACCTCATAAAATCGCTCATCCAGCCACCCATAGTTTCCTTGATATTTTGTGCATCTCCTGCTGCCGGTTTCGGATTGTCACTGCGGGTAGATTCACTACTATTTGAATTCTTGATTCTTGGACACCGTGTTTTTGCAAACTTAACAAAGTCCTTCCACAAAGGCCCGAGGCGAGGCAAGGCTAGGCAAGGGACTTTGTTAAGTTTGGGGTTTTGGGGGTTTCAAGCACGCCTTGGGGGGTCCTGTATTGAATTAGATGGGTGTTGCAGCAGCCAGCTACAAGTTCTTACAGCTCTTCTGAGTGAGTTTGATGAATAAAATGTGTGCTGAAAAAATCATGAGGAGATGTCCTTGAGAAAAGACCCCTGTAGCTGCAAGCGTGATTTATGGTATACAAATATTGTTCTGGACGTTTCCAGAAGGTTTTTCCCAGAATGCCAGAACCCTTCTGGTGTTCTGGAAAACTATATTTCTGTGAGCAAGGTTCCACTTTGTGTTGCAGTCATGTACTCAGGATTCTGGTATTCTGGACTGCTGGGGCATTCAAACTTCCAGAACACCAGAATGCCAGATACCATTATAATTTTTCTTTCTGACATTCTGGGAAAAATCTTCTGAAAATTTCCAGAATGATATTTGTATACCATAATTGTATGGGGTCTGTGACCCACATAATGGATGATCCAGGAAAAAAGCCCAAACATTCTGCTGTGGTGAGTTGAAAAGTATGGCTTTAGGCATAAGTCACTACTTGGGAAGTTGGGCAGGATAAGTTCTGATTGTGGGACTTGATTGACTTAGCCCTGTGTTGTAGCTATCTCTGATTTGCTACGTCCTAGCTGCAGCATAACAAGCTATACAATCAAAACATAAACATGTAACATAAACTGCTGCACTGCATAGCCTGTGCAGCACAGTAAGTAGCTGTGACAAAATTCTTTCCTATATCAAGGAATATATGAAACACCCAAGCAAGTATATTCATATATGATACCAGTTGGTGCCTCTGTACCAGAGTGGAAATATTAGGATTCAGCAAGAACTTATACACATGTAAATTGTTTGAAGGGAACTTACAGGTGTTCTAAAGACGTTTGTTGCTTCCAAATTTGAATACAAAAAGTTGAAGGCATTGAAACCCAACTTTTTGCAGATAAAATTTTGAAATTGTACGTAGAATCCACAATTTTACCACAGGGAATGACTTTATGCACATTTTCAAGGTTTTTTCCTGTAACAAATAGGTTTCAAGTTTTTGGTCTTTGACATTGGGTGTGACAAGCTTCTTAGGAAGACCTGTATGTGTTTCATCCATATACAATGTGTGCAGCACACCTTTTTGAGACAAACATTCTCACTTTTGACCTTCAAATATGTTTCATGACTTCAGGCCATCTACATAAACTGGATAATTTGGGTCACTGTCTACCTCATTTTTGTTCTTCATTGTTGCCTACCTCATTTCAATTCTTCATCAGAGTCTGCCTCCTTCTGGTTCTTCAAATTCCTTACCTCAGTTTGTTTGTTCATAATAGCCTACCTCAGTTTGATTGTTCATAATAGCCTACCTCAGTTTGATTGTTCATAATAGCCTACCTCATTAATTATTTTTGTTCATTGGATATGAAATATCCTATTGTCTGCCAATTCTTGATGGTCCTTCTCTGTCTGTCTTCAATCTGTCCAGTTGTCTCACAGGCAGGATTCATTGAAGAGCCACATGAGGGTATCAACTTTTACCAACCATTCAATGTCTACCCCAAGTCTTCAACATCACTCAATCCAACAACTCAAAATGCCAAACCACAGACCCCTGAATTGGCTCATAACAAAGAATTTGATAAGCTCCTCTCTATGAAAAAGAAGATTCCAAGTCATCTACATATGGGATTAGAAAAATTGGCTTCTAAGTTGAAAATTACCTCAACATCAACAGGGCTTGAAGAAACATTTCACCCAAGTGTATTTCTTGAAGGTCAGGAACTTGAACAATCAGTGAGACATGCAGTCTATATCCTAGAAATGTATGATTTAACCATGAGAGATAGAATTTGGGTTCTGGCTGTCTTGCAACATCTTCAAGGTTATCTTCCCAAAGGTCACATGAAGGCAATGAAGACAGATATGACTGAGGGGCCAATAAGCTATGCAGCCCTACAGGTTCATCTGACCAAAGGTGTTGACAATCTATCTTTGATCCCTTCCCGATTTGGAAGAGTGTAAATTTCTAACTTTTGATGGCGATCCAAAATTAGGATTGAATCTTATAGGTGCTAGTCAAGCTGTATGGGAACATCCATGGCACATGTCAAAGTATATTGATTTGTGTATGTTGCTTCTTAATTTATGTCTCTATTCCAGATTGTAACTCTAACTTTATTATCCCCATCTCAGCTTTGGAAGAGGCCTTCTTCCGGTTGACAACACTTGTTAAGATTAAACAAGAGCTGGATAGTCATCCAAATACTGAACCATCCAGGTTTACCAAGGAGACTTATGATGCCTTCCTACAGGAAAGCACACCAATTCCAGTTAAAAATTGGAAGATTATCCTGATCAAGTGCTCAAAAAATTTAGCTGCTATCAGTGTACAGAACTGGGAAAGAGAGATTTCATACAGTGTTATGCATTGGTACAAAAGAGCTGATTCCAGCACCAAAAAGGTCGTAGAGGATTTAAAGTCACAAGATGATTCCTTCAAGTGGATATTTGAACGTGAAGAATTGCTCAAGGAGCTCGATTATGTCTTTAAAAGAGAAAAGATTAGTCTGGGACCTTTTGGGAAGGCAATTACACCCTTGCTTTCACCTCAGAATTTGAACATCAACACTTTCAAAAGTGCAGCAGAATCTATCAAAGTTGCTAAACATGAAAACGAATTTCATGAAACTTTATCACCTGAACTATGGGCTCAGAAAGAAGATTACATCATTGGGTGGCTACAAAAACTTTGCCCTTACATTGATGGTGCTAAGTCATATCTTAAAGAACAGGTAGAGTGGAACGGTAAGTCCTAAATTATATGTTCTATGTGGTCCATGTTGCCCTGGTTCCATAACAATAGCTTCCAAAATCTAAATTTGAAACATTGAATCCTTTTTTAGGTAACACCCGTCTTTTCTCAATGAAGATGCCAGACAAATGTGTTATATGCCTCGAATATATGCATCCATACGAGTCTCTGATTACTTTACCACATGGGGTAGATCATACATTTCACAGTGATTGTCTGGAGGTCAATTAGAGTTTCTAATATATATCATTGATTGAACCCTACTCAGAGTGACTCTTTTTTGATCTTGCATACTTGTACAACAGGAGGTCAAAAGGGATAAACATGGAACCATGTGTTGCCCAATCTGTCGAAGAAAATTCAAGCTACCTCTACCAATGTTAAGCCTTCTTCCAGTTTTTTTGAAAAAGATTGCTTCAACTTGCTTGGATGCACTGATAAAGCTATTGTCAGCTCCTGAGATTTGATGTGTTGTACCCAGAGTAGCTTTAAGAGCGGAAATAGTATGATACTATGAAATAATAGAAATTTACAAAAAACCTGTTGCATTCACATTCCAAAATTATACTCAAAATGTTTTGTCTAGTTTCAAAGGCCACAATACAAAATTACACTGTGTGCCTAGTATGAGTATCAAAGGCAACAAAAGAATCATAATGCATAACATATTAAAATAGGATCCCCCTATTTAGAGCCCTTGGAACAGTATTTGGCGCCCCCTCTCGGGTTGGACACCAGGCTACAAACAATTCAGGCGCCCCTTTTAGAAAAAGGGGCTCCTTATTGGGGCTCCCACATTTCATCTCATCTTGTGTACTTATACTTATCCTCAAAGGATCTCTCTTTTGTATTTACACAATACACCATTAACCTTTAAGGAACTATCTGAAGTAAGCAAAGTAAGATACTGAGTCAATGTCACTTCGATGATAGGCCGACAAGCTCAGCTTGAGGAATGTTATCGCCTCAAATATGTCAGCTCAACTCAACTCTTGTGAATCTGGATTGAGACTATCCAAGTCAAAAAAGAATAGTTATAAAAAAATCAACTCCACGTCTTGTCCTTGTATTTCCCATCAAGAGCGCTGAATTCTAATCTATACGGCAAGCTCCTGCTTGATGTTCAAGAACCCAAACAAAGATGTTTGAACATTTTCATTTCTTTGATTTCATTTATACAAGACTACACCGTGCTAGAAAGTGTACTACACCGTGCTAGAAAGTGTACAAAGATGGAGTTTGTTTTGAACAAGTGTTGAGTAAATGTAATGCCTCACTCAGTTGGGCCCTTGAGTTTGATATGTAGTTCCTGAAGAACAAGTGAAGAAATTAGTATAGGAAATGGTTTGGCAATATATACAAATGAAACTTTTTGGACAGACCAAGATTTCATCGCAAGTTGGGTAAGTGAGATGACATCAAACACCATATGGTTACCTTCTAAGGTATCTTCAATTGGCTCAAAGACTTGACCTGAACCTTTGTCATCTACATTGTTTAAAAGAAGTTCAACAGTTTTGAAAATCTGCTTTGTAGTTTGAGTGAAGTGAGTAAATGTTTCTAAAACATCAACATAAAGTGTAAAACCTGAGTTATGTAGATTCAATCAAGCTGGAGGATCTAAGTTTGTTAGTTTCAATGACCTACAGTGAAATGAGAAACATTCAAGTTGAGGTAATGCTGACAGTAATCTTGATATTGAGTCTAGATGGGGAGTTCTTGATGCTGAGCTTATGATTGAGTCTAGATCAGATTTGAATGTTGAGTCATGTCTTGTCTTGGATGAGATTAGTAATGATTGTAACTGTTTGATGGTTTTATAAGCTTGAATTTATCAAGGAGAAACTGCTAGGTTGATGTAAGGTTGATGTAAGGTTGATGTAAGGTTGATGGGTGTGTTGAAGGTTGTTGTTTGAAGTTTGAAAATGTGATCAGTAGGGGGAACAGGAAAGAAGGAAAAATTGGACAAGGGAAAAGAGTGACTTGAGGGGCCAATGTCCGTGCAGTCATGGGGCTGGTCCGGGCGCCAAAGAACTTAGGTGCCCTTTCATTTGCTTTAATGATATTTGTAGCCCCATCAAGGATGGAAGGGCTCATCTGAGAAGTTGTGCCCCCTTGAGGAGCCCTCAAGGTCTGACTCAGCAAAACTTAGGCTGATAGTGCTTGGGTTTTGACAGGCCACACGGGTATTGATCAAAACCCGAGGGGTGCTGGATATCTCCCAAGGGGGTGCTAAATAGTGGGATCCTTAAAATACACCTTATGCCTAGTTCAAAAGGCAACAAACAACAAGGGTATGAAGTAAGACAATAAGACAAAACCCTTGTTACCTAAAAAGAAAAAATTAGTTGCTAACAGTGTCCAGAACTGGGAAAGAGAGATTTCATAGAGTGTTGTGCATTGGTACAAAAGAGCGGATTCCAACCAAAAATATCTTCACAACCACAAAGGGAATTCTTCCAGAAGCAAAAAATTTAACTAATTAAAAAGAAGACTATCAACCATTGAGACAATATCATGAAACCCTCATATGAGAAAACCCAGGCAAAGGCAAAAACAAACCCACATATCCCAGTCAATAGTACCAAATAAGAATACCCTTCTAGCCAGATGTATGAGTTTCAAAATTTACCAATGATCTTATGACTGGTGTAGAACTTGTAAACCAACAAGGGTTATACAGAGCATGAAATGAGTGATCTACCAATAAGAGACTAGTAGAAGATGTCTAAAGACTGCCCTCCTAAAACAAGAAAATCAGAAAGCGGAACTTCTGTTGAATTGAGTACTGATAAGTCTCAAAAGAGAAATATATCTTAACTGAATTTCAAAGTACCAAAAAGCACAATATATTTTTGATATTATTCCCAAAAGACTGTATAAGTCACAACACTTCAAGTTCAACACTAAAGTAACTATCTCTTTATAGCTATAATGATGGTTGTATTTAAATGACCGGGTACTATTAAAATAAGTTTATGATGATAAACAAAATGAAAATGTTGGAAATGATAAAGAAAAAAGGGGAACAACAACAAAAATTAGCCTTCTGATACTATATAACACCTATTACAATGGTCAACAGCCTCAAAAACCAACAAAAACTGTCACAAAATCCCTCATAATCCCTCTGATGTAATCCCATGATGTGATTATTACAAATGAATGATTTGATTTGAGCTGTGAAACTGATTGGTTGATGTTTATAAATGATAAACAAATCTTATTGTGATGAATACAGGTGATTTTTTTCCTCATAACCATAGCTGAAAACCAATGTTAGATTTTTGACTTTTTTGTCAAGTGCTCCAATTGTTGATTACTAAAGCCCATATTGTAGATCTCACAATATTGATCCATAATTGGCCTAATGTGACTTACTTCTGATTTGTGATGAATAGGTTATTGAGTTGTAAAGATTGATTAAATAAGCTTTTTGTCATGTAAATGTTGCCACATGTGTGTATGTAAGCGCAAAAGTCAAAATTCACACCATTCCCTTTGATTCCTTGTGAAGTTTCCACAAATGCTCTGGTACTATTGGTTTACAGGTTGTACATTATGAAATTGAACATTCTTTGACAATTGAGCTATTACTCATCTTGACCTGACATGTTTTGACACATGTAATTACAGCTGTTCCAACAAAGATTGATTTTTTTGAAAATCTTGCCAATGTGCAAAACCCGGGTTTTGTCCCTCACTTGATTTTGTCTCTCCGCTAATTGGAAGAATACAGGAAATAATAAACCTGTAATCAAGTTTTGTCTGTGGTTTTAGCCGCTGCGGAGACAACTTTCTCCAAAAAAAAGTTGTCAACCTTTCTTGAAACAGCTGTAGCTGAAAACCTTCATATTGGACAATTTTCACACCTTTTCACCTCTTTTGACATCTAAGATTGATTTCTTCTTCATCATAAGATCACTTTTGATCAATACATTCATAAGAATAACCTTAAAAATTACGCTAAAAACTCTTGGCACCATTAAATCCCTCAATCACATCATTACAGATGTATTAATCCGGTAGTATCTTGTTTACCATCCTCAAATTTCCCTATTTCTTGAATACTTTCACTCCTCTCTTATCAATACTCATGATTAAAGTTGCTGCTGACTGATATTACCATTTCGTTGCATAATTTAACCTTCTTAAACTATCAAATCAATTACTGATACCCTAAAAATCCTTTACCACCTGATATACCAAAATTTTCAACTTTTTTTATGGATTTTCTTATCTGTCTTCTTTTTGATTACGATCCTATGATCAAAATTAAATGATTTTAATGTAAATAACTGATTATTATATAATGATGATTTATAATCAAATTGAAATAATATTGCAAAAAATATTAGAAACACAACTTTTGCCCTAAAACTACCAAATTAACTACTGATGAAAAAAAAAACAATTTTTCTTGATTAACCCTATAAATTGATCACCACACCAGACTAGCCATAACCACAAGCTGTTCCAACTCAAAAAATGAAGTACAAAAGGAAGCCCCTCCTACCAAGAAACCAAAAGACTCACTTTCTCCCTCACCTTTCATTTCTAGTCACCCAAAGAAGAATTCCTTGTTATAAGAGATCCAGTTAGATAAACTGCAAGATATCCAGTCCCAATTCTTTGAAAACTTGTAGCCCTTGAGAAGCAACAATCACCATTTCTTCTAAACTCCAATTATTTAATCCTTCATCATTGAACAAACTTCATTGTTGTCCCATTGTAATTGTACTTTCTGCCTACTTTGTCAATATTAGATATCTCATTAATTGATATTCTTTAGGAAAAACCACAACCCCTTTCCTACTTGCCTTCCAAGTTTAGTAAATTTACTTGGTCTAATACCACTGGTTTTGCAGCACAACTCTGACAAGTTCCCTGAGACTCAACTCAGGCTATTTTTGCTATATCTTTGAATCTTCAAGAAAACAACTTCAGCTCAGAATTAGACCGTTTTTCTCTGTTAAACTACAGTGGGCTGTTGTAAGTAATCCTCTTTATCACATAACAATCAGAATTACATTCTTACCAACATCTTAAATAATTCGCAATTAGGTATTATACAACAACCAACTAATTAGATCCTACGTGAACAATAGGATCTCTTGTCATGATACTTACTGTAAACAGATCCACTAGACCACTTAACCTATTACAAAGTTGCCACCCTGACAGCTATTCCCCTAAAGTGTGATATTTTCCCTATATTTTCTAACTTATGTTAGATATATGGAAACTTTCTTGTTCTTTTTTTTAATGAAAAAGTGCCAGTATATGGCAGGATGACTTGTCTGAGGCTTTTCCTGAACTCTAAACACACTGGTTTGTGCTTGAGAAACATGATCTGGTTGGGTCACTGTCACCTGGGTGTGATTATTGGGTGGGGTTGTGACCAAACCCTGAGCCCACCCGGCTGAATCTGCCTTACACTATCAGCAAGCTAGACAGTATGTAGTTGCCCCAAGACACTGAAACCTAACATGATGATAGTGAAAAATCCCCATGGATGCTTCAGCTACCTGTTGTGCCTGGTCTTCCAGCCCTTTTCCCACTGCACAAGGATATGCAAAGTTGGCAGAAAGGCCTCACTTTATCCAACTCAAATCTTTATTTAGTTTCATGTTATTCTATCTCAAATATTTATTTACCTCTATATTCCATTCTAATTCGCTGATCAATTACTTTGTAATAAATTTCAATACTTTGATCATTTTAAAATGCCTAATATCCCAACCATTCACTTATCAGTCCAAGTCCTCCACTCATTTGCACCTTCTGCTGTTTCTGATTCAATTTCAAGCACTCCCATCAGCAGTATTTATTCATCTCAATCAATCTCCAAAGTTAGTAAGGAAAGCGCCGCTACTGGCCAATCTCCCTGGGTTTGGTAGTATTTTGCCTCTGAAGACATCAATGGTACAATGAAGAGCATCTTTGGAGCCAAGGATGGGCTCTTCAATGGCCCACTTTTTACTGTTGACAATCCCAAGGTGCCTGTGAATGTTTCGAAGTCTGAAAGCACGGGTTATAGGAACAAGGCCTGATGAAAAGCACGAGGCTTTTGATAAGCTACTCTGCACAACCAACAACTCTAAGTAAAAGTCTTCTGACCTATAGACAGGTTCAGAATAGCAGATTAGACTGTTAGTTAAAGTTATCTAAGGCTTCGATAACTGATCTTCGGACGAGTGCAAGAGACAGAAGTTCTCTTCCCAAAGATAAATTTATTCACCTGATAAAAAGCACAAGGCTTTTGATAAGCTACTCTGCACAACCAACAACTCTAAGTAAAAGTCTTCTGACCTACAACATCAAGAACAAGTTATTAGAAGACAGTTAGAGGAACAAATTAGAATAGAGATGTACCTATAGACAGGTTCAGAATAGCAGATTAGACTGTTAGTTGAAGTTATCTAAGGCTTCGATAACTGATCTTCGGACGAGTGCAAGAGACAGAAGCTACACAAGTCAAACAGAAAGTATGAAATAGGAAAAAATATAATATGAAGGCACAGTTGCTAATAATAGAATTGGTAATAAGATAGTGAAACGAAAAAGGTGAAATTTACGTACTTCTCTTCCCAAAGATGGGGAAAAGAGAAGTACAGTGGAGTGGAAAGGATTAGTATAAGTAAGTGAAAATATTTGACTTGATTGATTGGGGTGATGTTAATGTAACTCTTTTCATTTTTTCTCAAAGTGAATCTTCTTGCTCTTCTTTCAATATGATGAATTTAATCTTTTGATGTGCTTGAATCTGCTTACGTCAATTGGTGTTTTCAACAGTGCCCATTGTGCTTTGCAACATAAAGCTTGTGGTGAACAAACACACCACGTAGTAGTAAGTCAATGGTCTGCCATCTCTTGCAGTCCCATTGTGAGAAAAGCATGTCAATTTCCAATGACAGGCTGAAAATTATCTTGATAAAGTGCTCAAATGATTGAGTTGCTAAAGATTTGGAGGGCTGGTAAAATATATATTCAAACAATGAACTATACAAAAGAGTGGCTACAACTATCCTAAGCTTCATCTTCCAATGGATGTTGTTAGAGCATCCACTATGTTGAGGGTGTTTTATCGTAAATTTTGCGGTCCTGATCGCAAAATTTAATCATGCGTGTTGTAGCTAAGTTGTTAACCGCATGAAATCCACTATGGGATGATGTAACGTAGGATTTAACTACGATAATCTGTTCTTAGAACACTATACACGCTATGGCAAAGTCGAGACTTGAATTGAAGTATCTTACCACACCTCACCCAGCTCACTTCTATGATGATGACTACCTTGGTAGCCAGAAAGAACCAAAATGATGGCTTCAGGTGTTGACAATGAGCATCGAGCTTTCTCACATCTTGCTCGATCTTGGTGAAATCAATCGCACGGAATCACTTTTTTTTAAAACAAAATGCGTTTTTTTTAGCAAATTCAGAGTAAACAGCTACCATCAACAAGCTGTGATTTTGAGGGACGAGGGAAGATTTTGATTGAAGGTGGTGAGTGCAGAGTGGGATGGATACAGATAGATCATTTGATGGCTGTTGACCAATTTGATGCGCCAAAAGTCTACGATAAATCAAGTCGTAGGCTTGCGTAGATTTGAACAAGGGGAGTGCAAGATTTGACGCAGTCGTACGGACCGCATGTCTAAAACAGGTCCATAGTAGACCTGTCTGGATTTTAGCGTTATTCTAACGCTAAATCACATCGTTAACGCACCCATAGTGGATGCTCTTACCTGGAGAGAAGATTAGTGCAGATAGTGATGGTCTTTTGATGGTGGCTAGCTAGATAGATACAACATCACACAAGCTACATCGTCAGCTTATGTCTTTCACTTGATCATCAAGTTTGGGGGCTGAGCATGTCTGATCTCATTTGGTGAAGCCCAAATGCTTACTCGCCTCAGTCAGGACATGTCTAACGGACAACTTTTGAGACAACACATTCAAATCACTAGTATATATGTGCTGCATGGGGCAAAGTCGTCAATTTCCTCAATCTGCATAATGAAAAGACGACTCAATTGCTAACAATTTTTGTTTTACTAGTACATGCTACAAGTGCAAGATGAAAAGGAAAAAAAGAGGAGAAAAATACAATCGATTCTTACGATAAGATTTTAAAAAATTCATAATAGCGTCACAAAGAACGATAACGAAAATCAATTATGTGCGCTATACGATCTCAATCAACAAAGGTGTTCAGAGATCAATCGGCATCATGTCGAGCCGCGGGGAAGCGCCCGTGTAACTCAGTGGGCATTTTCTTGATCTGCAACAGAGGGAAGGAGTGGTTAGTTGAAATGAACGTCATGTTTAATCGGCACTTGTAGAATTGAATCAAACTAACAGGGTAGACACCACTGCTGATGGCCGGTGGCGCTTCCTTGATTTCACCAGTAACTTGGTCTTTGTACAAGTACTTGTAGCGAGCCACTCGGTCCTAGTAAGGATGGCCAAACGATACAAAATAGATAGATTAGCATTGGGTCATTTGTTTGTCTTCAGGAAGGGAAAGTACGAACCTTATTGGTGGCATCACGCTCATTCTTGACTTGCCAAGGTTGTTGAACAGGCGCGAAAGCGCGTTCAGCTGGTTGTCCACGTGTCTAAAAACAAATGGAAAGTATTGATTAATAAGTGAAGAAAGGAAAGCCTGAAGAGATGGGCACATACTGGAAGCCATGAACCACCCCAAACACCAGCAGTGATGATAGTGGTACCTATGATGGCGCCAAGTGGAAGTAAAGAGCCGGATCTGAAAAGCAAGAGAAAATGAAGGATTTTAGCTATGGTTGTAACGATCAACACAAGAAGGGTTGGTAACTGACTTTCGAGCGATGTTGACTACAGTGGCAGACATTTTAGTGAAGTTTGATTGGAGGTGAGGTTTTTGATGGAGGTTTGGTTGGGATGAAGGTAAAGAAAAGAAGAAGACAGACAGATGACTCTTTATAAGGCAAACAAAGATCAGTTTATCACAAGCCTGATGAAAAAGCTCAAATCAAGTTCATCAAAGACGTCACTTGGCAGAGAGCATCCAAAGAATGAAACTGTAGCGATCGCGAGGGGAAAAGAAGGGAAAGCAGGGACTGAAGAAAGGAAATACATAAGTTGAATGATTTAGACTCTGCACATGACAAATGTTACATCACTCTCAAATTGGTTAAACATTAATCTTCGAACCCTTCACTTTAATTCTCCACCAGATATTTATTGGTTTTTCGATGGTCAATGGTCATCTCGATCTGGCTGGATACCTTCGGGCAATAATTCCAACTGCATCACGGTGTCAATGATGATGATGATTGTAATTGTAAGACGGATTAGGCAAAATTACCGATGGAAATCTCGATGATCAAGATATCAAAAAGGCTATTATTATGAAAAGAAAGCGTGTTACCTTCAGCTTCCTATGTGTCCAAGATCAAGAACTCACTAACCACAATTGCTTTAATTGACTTTGTAAGAATCAAATTAAAATAATTCCTTTGATTGTCAATGACCATCAGGCTGTGATGTTTGATCAATTACGTCATTCCCTCTTTAAGTCGCGATGTTAACCTCAATACCTGGCTTATTTCAGATCTCGATCAACAGTTACCCATGGCTCAGCCTCTATGGAATGAGTGATGAGGCCATTTTATTCAAGATCGCAATAGTGAGCTGCTTATACCACTTCATTCATAGTTAGCTCTCATGATCGTAAGCTTAGCCTGATTGAAATCCAACATGGTATCATGTTGAGAGTGCGTAATCACCGCAATTTTTCGCATTCACACCAAACTAGACAAATATTGCTTTCCATCATCGTTCTGATAAGCTTACATGGAACATGGAAAGTAACTTGGCTCGTAAGCTACTTAGCATCAAACCAATTGATACATCATCTCATATGAGGAAAGTCTCATCATTGTTCTGGGATTAAGATCCCACCTTGATATATCCTTATCTTCACTAACAAATTTGTCAAGTGCTTGTCCCTTTGATTTCGGACAACTTTCAAAAGTCACACAAGAGAAACATTAAATCAGTGATGAACTTTGGTAGACTGCTGCGGGGAGCGCTTGGCAAGAAGAGACACTGAGCTTCTATTGCGAGAGTTTGAAAATACTGTAGACGAGGGTCAGAGGACAGCTGACTTTATATGTGAATAGATAACATACATTTCAAGAGAAGACTCAAGATGACAATAAGATAACTAAACAGACAGAAGAAAAACAAAAAACATGCTATTCGATAGAATACATCTTACTTTCAGTGTACAGACCGCAGTTGTTAAATAAATTTCAAGTATAACATTATATATATCTAAATTCAAGTAAATCAACAGGTTTGGCTTGCTCCCTGTGCGCCGCGCTTTGCTTCTGGTTTTTGCAAGATCATGCGCAATTCAACGTCCAACAAAACCAGGTCGCTGAGAATTATAAAGAATGTTAGTTGTTTGATCTCTTGTGTGCTGAGATCCAACTTGAGTCAAATGACGTACCACCACAAAGCCCTGTGATTCTATTCCAAAAGCTTGATCATAACACCTCGAACAATACGGTGTTCCATCTCTCTCGCACATAGTGGCATCTAACGCCTTACTACACTTACAACACCTCAAACATCGCTCTGTTTCAAAAAGATAGGTTTAGTAGGGCGGTCATTTTTGAAGACTGAACACCAAACTTTTCTGGTTCTTTCACTCACTATGCCATTTCTTTCCCAAGGCTAAAACTTGCTCAGCGTGATAGACTGTGCCTGAACACCTTGGACAAACTTTTGGTCCATCTTGAGAGCTCAGGTTGAGAACCAAAGGTGATCCAGTAGCCGGTGGCGAGGCAGTTTTGATCGACCATTTGCTCGGTGATGGACTTGAAGAGGTTGGATTTCTCATGCTTACGGATCTTCCGATAAAGTTGGAAGTAAGCTGATGTGAAGACTTGACACTGCTAGTCTTGGGTGGAGTTGGTGGTGGTGGCCCAGACTGATCGAGTAGTCTTGCAGAAGTTCTTGGGGGTAGATTGGGTGGCGAAACCAATGTGGTAGAGGCAGATCGCTGCAATGTCTGGGATGAGATCGGCCTGTCTTGCTTGAAGCGTTGGTGTTCGGTTGGTTCGGGACGTGCGGGGGTACCAACTGAAGAATTACGAGATAAGGAGCCAGCGGATTTGACAATTATATGCGGGAAGGGAATCGCAGGAGGCTCAAAGTCACTCGAATCCGATTGATCTTGATCATCTGTTTCCGCCACTTGCTTAAGTATGGGTTGATGTCCTTTTGCCGTAGGATCGATTTCGGAACCCAGGATGTGGTCATTGTTTGGGCGAGGTGGTGAGATGTCGCGAGTGGTGGTCTGGGGCCGAAGCGAAGGTGAATACATAGGAGCATCGAAATCATCATCCTTAATGAGCCTCTTATCTTTCTGTAGACCTTTTCCTACTGAGACATGCTGTGAATTGCCATGAAGACTTAGCCGGTTAAAGGCATCGCTTGGCGGTGAAGAAAAGTTTGCCGATCGATCGGGATCGAGTGAGAAAGAGGCGGGGGAGTGATGAGACGAAGGTGATGATATTGCTGATGGTTTAGCCACTTGGTAAGATGGCGGCGATCTAGGCGACGTTGGTGCAGGCGATAATGTGCGACCGGGTATCATCTCGTATTCACCCACGACAGCATTGCCATAACCAACACCTTTAGTTCCGAATGCTTTAGAATGGCACATTTTGCAATAAGGGACATGATCATGCTCGAACAAGTTCACTGCATCCAATGTACGCCCACAACTAGTACACTTGAGACATGGCTTATGATACGGTGCGCCGCCAGGGCCCATCACTATCGATGGTCAAAAAAGCAAAATGTCGCAAAAAGATCAGAATCGGTAGATAGGCATAGGATGTGTGACTAAAAAGACGCTTACCCTGCTCGGCAGCATAAACAGAGCGATCGCAAGTCGGACATTTGGGTGCCGTAGATGTCAGCATCACTCGAGGTGAGGGTCTGAAAGTATAGCGAGCACCGTCTGGCATGATGATGTTCAACGGTAAGCTGGGTCGTTCGGATTTGATGAGCTCGAAAGGAGGCTATGCTGCAGAAGAGACTCGACTGTTAAATCGGATATACTGTTGGGTTGGTGGTAAGTTGGATGCAGGGTGTGAGACAATAAAACCCGGAAGAACACGAAAACTGGAAGCAGTCAAAGTCAACCATGACTCTAACACAAATCTGCCTCCCTCTGCGGCTTCACTACCATTCCAAGTTCCAAACCGACCAGAATGCGAGTCTGATCCATACCATCGTGATAGATACACTTACACCGCATTGGGTTCAACTTGAGCAGGCTGCGTTGCTCAAATGAATCGCAATGAACCAGGTTACCAGGCTATACTCGGCGCAGTGCGCATCCTACCCGCCCAGCGAGCTTGACGCCTGTTTGGCCGAGTACATAGGACCAAGACCAAGACTACGTACCCAATTGAAATGATCAAATGACTGCCACAGACAGCACTCGAATGCAGCTTGTGCTTTGTGGTACCCTACATCAAGGTTTTGTTTCACACACAAGCTTCCATGATGCGGCTCATCTTGAGCATCAGCGACACTCTTCATGCCAGGAGCAAGTGCTGGCAAGCATCGCAGTTTCATGTGAGCAAGTTTTATCAATAATATCTGAAGAGCTCAACATGAGCTGTATGCACAACTTTCAACTACTTGAAGCAAGGAATAAGATTGGATTTATGTAGGAGCATCACTAATTATCTACGATATACCTGACAGGTATGTAGTGGGATCATTTTCTTCACGGCTCTGCAGGAATGATTTTGACCGCCATTTATGTATGGTCATTAAGGTTGATGTAGGTGGAAGAAAGATTTTTTTCTTCAGTAGGAGATATCAGCACAAAGGAATGATTGACCATCACATTGAAGACAATTTGAACATTAGTAACTGCTGTCTGACAGCAACACTTCAGATACGAAGTATGTAATGACACCATTGGAATACACGAATGGTATATGAACAATTCATTGTTCGCGGATGTTGGTCATCACGCCTAGGCCTGATGTGATGGGTCGGGGGGTTCGAGAGATTCATCCAAGTGGAAATAAATTGACAGATGGAGTGGAAAAGCTTCTTTTACTTTTGGTTTTCGGATCACTATATGGCGTTGATGAACGAAACTACGAGGACAGCCCTAAGCTCACGGAGGATGAGTTACGCCTATGGAATGCTAGCAGTTCATCAATGGGAATTCGATTCCCGTGTTGGAGATGACGCTGGTCTTCCCAATAGAAATAGGTCAATCTGCATCATTCCAGATCACAGGATTTGTGAGTCTTGAGATGGTGGGTCTGTGGTCAACATCATCTCAAAGTCTATAAATAGGAGGCTTCAGTTGCACCTTTTGTTGTTGTCATCACCTTCATCATTGCATCTGATTCTATCGCTTACTCGTATAGTTTTCCTTTCCTCATCGCCTCACATTATCTTTGACCAATATCTCAGGTAAGTTTTCTTTGCATGATTGCTTCATGATTCCATCTGGTTTCGAATATTTACCTTTGTCCAATTGCTCGATTTCTGTTACAATTTATCACCCAACACTTTCATGATGTCTATATAGGGACCATTCGAACTCGAACACGATGTCAGCCTCGCAAAAAAAGAACTTGTCTACGTTGGCTTTTGCCGTAGTCTTACTCCTCATTGCTCAAGTCAAGTCTGAAAATACGACCAAGGTGAGTTATTTAGAATAAATTAAACACATTAGCAGCTTTTGGTCGTTGATCATAGTATTTCCTCATTTCAGTGGAAGGTTTGTTCGGCTCAATACATCAAGGCGACTATCGGCGCAGACTCCAAGTTTTATCCAACCGGTGGTAAAACTGGATCTGGTTCTGCTACATGCTCTCTTGGCCAATCTGCTACTTCACAAGGAACATTAGTCGTACATGCCAAACCGGATTTCGACTTGGGAGTAAAGCCTTACTGTGTTTCTTCCAATGCCGATTGTGTGGCAGTCGATGAACCTGTCACTCGTCAACCTGAAAAGGTTGAGAAAACCTCAAATAAGGTGAGTATATAATTATAATAGACCTCCAGTCAACTTGTTATCTATAAATTTCACACTTGATATTAATCAGTACCTCCTCATTTCAGTGGAAAGTATGTTCGGCTCAATATATCAAAGCGACTATTGGCGCAGACTCCAAGTTTTATCCAACCGGTGGTAAAACTGGATCTGGTTCTGCTACATGCTCTCCCGGTCAATCTGCTACTTCACCAGGAACATTAGTCGTACATGCCAAACCGGATTTCGACTTGGGAGTAAAGCCTTACTGTGTTTCTTCCAATGCCAATTGTGTGGCGGTCGATGAACCTGTCACTCGTCAACCTGAAAAGGTTGAGAAAACCTCAAATAAGGTGAGTATATAATTATAATGGACCTTCAGCCCACTTGTTATCTATAAGTTTCACACCTGATATTAATCAATACCAACTCATTTCAGTGGAAAGTCTGTTCGGGTCAATATATCAAAGCGACTATCGGAGCAGACTCCAAGTTTTATCCAACCGGTGGTAAAACTGGATCTGGTTCTGCTACATGCTCTCTTGGTCAATCTGCTACTTCACCAGGAACATTAGTCGTACACGCCAAACCAGATTTCGACTTGGGAGTAAAGCCTTATTGTGTTTCTTCCAATGCCGATTGTGTGGCAGTCGATGAACCTGTCACTCGTCAACCCGAAAAGGCTAGCTCAGTTAAATCATCCTAGATCAACGTAAGTGATAAATTGGTTTTTTGAGACGACTTTTTATCTTTAATTTTTCACACTTGGTATTAATGAATTCCCTTTCATTTCAGTAGAAGATATGTTCAAGTCAAACCATTATGACCAACATCAGGGTAGTTTACATTTAGGAATTTAGTGATTGAAAGATGACTTTATTATTATGACTCGATTTCATCATCAGAAGATTGCTTCTTTGTTTTTATCTATCAAACAATTTTATTTCTATTGAGTTTTTTTTACATTTGTTATCTCTATATTATGTTCTCTTTGCAGTTTCTTCTTTATCATCTTAACGTTGAACCTTTTACGACCCTTCCACATCAACTGTCATCATTGATCTCAAGAACGGAGAAACCATCTGTTTAAGCCCAAATGATTTCAAAGCAATGGATTTACTCACCTGAGTTCACTTTACATTGATCTATGTGAATCAAATCGAAAAAATCATCTTAATGAAAAGACATCCTAAGTTACTAGAGATATATATGTGAAAATTTAATTCTTGTCGATCTTGATACATTACTCTCGCCTCACAATATTTTTGATAGCTTTGAGCACAGATGATCTATCTATCTTACCCAAGACCTCTTTCTTGACTCTTCACGTGATCTTTTCATCACCACGCAGAATTCAAAGCCTTGTTCATGATAAGATTCCAATGTTGTAATTCAAATCTGGTATGAAAGAGTTGATAAAAAGAGACAATTTCAATAATACATTGCACTTGCAAAATGAATGCACCGGGATGCCACAAGACTGATTCGAGGGTAATCATTCACATCGTCATCTCACCCAGCCTCGTTTCCAGCAAACTAATCACCAGCGTAAAGCCTGAGAAGGTGTTCAAAAGGGTGTTCATAAGATAGCTTGCCTCATCAAAGTTTCCTTCAGTATCAACATGCCGACCCGTTAAATAACAATCCTATCTCCTTTGAAATCGTTTCTTTGTCGGCTAATTCACCGGTCATTCCCAGAAGAACGCCCGGGTGGTAGCATTGGTATGAGTTTGGGAGCTTTAGGTAACCAGAACAGTTGACAATGATTTTGATATCTTAAATCACATTGTGAAACTCCATTTGAGTAATCTTATCCAGATAAAATCAATATCAGATTTCTCTCTCTTGCGCTCTTTCATGATCTCTCATCAAATTAAAAAAAAAGAATTGGTAATAAAGATCTCAACAACACATCAACACATCATAAAAAACAAACAACATAGATTTTCTTCTCATCATAGTAATACTAAATAAAAAAAAAGAATCACAAAAGAACCAATCTATCTTGATACAAGAAAGAATAGAAAAGTAAAAAGGAAAAAAAATAAAAAAACCTTCATCAAATTAAACTAATTGGTCAAACAAACACACACACACACACATTAAAAGTGTAACTTATATTTCCACTAAACAAATTCACAAAGAAATCGAAATGAAATAAAAGGGAATAAGATATATATATAAAAGTTTGTATAGAAAACAAATCATGAAGAAAAGAAAACTTGTCTGTTTCCCAAACAGTCAGAATATATAAATATAACATAATATAAAGAAGAAGAAGAAAAGAAAAAGATATTTTTTCCAACACCAGCCCAACCATCAAAAAATATATTTATCAATACATACTAATTTTGATTTTTTATATATATTAGAAAACCTACTAACAAAAACTATACAAAGAAACCGAACAAACACTCTCTCTCTCATCATACACATCCAAAGTTTCCAATCAAAAAAAAAGAACACACGCAGTCGGTATAAAGTTTCCTATAAAGTTTCCTTTTGTTTTTTCCTGAAACCTTTTTTTGTTTTCGTTTCAAGTTTAAATTGACTACCTACTTTCCACGTTGACCATCACCATTCTTTAATGATTCACCATACCTTTCTAAAGCATGTTTTCTAATCGATAATTCTTCTTCAAGACATTTCACTTCTTCCAACATTTCTTTAATCTCTTCTAATCCGATTCCATAGATTTTCTTTAATCTAATCGAATTTAATTTATCAATTAAATATCCATAATGACAAGTTAACCAATAAAATCGTAATCTTGCTTTGGTATATCCATTGGAATTTCGAATTTCAATTTCTTCTTGTTCAGATTCTGATGAAGATGAGATCGTTCGATTTAAATTCGAGTTCGGTTTATCTTCAATTGGTGCTCGCTTGATAGATGGGACCGTTTGAGATTGTCGTTTGAAACTTGGTAAGATCGGGTCTCCATTCGATTTCGTTTTCTTTATTGAAGATTCATCTATAGCCTTAGTTGCATTAGATTGTGACGAAACTTCTGAAACAAGAGGTGGTCTAGGTGATGGATCTCGCTTGACAGCCAAATGAGTATTGTTGGTCTGGGTACCATTGAGACCGGCTTGAGGGGTAGGAGCACTTGCTTCGTCTTCCGAACTAGTATAATCTACTGTACGTTTCTTCTTTTTCTTTTTCGATGGACCATGATGATCCTTTGAATCATTATCGCTCTGCCCACTACCACGTCCATCTTCTGTGGCTGCTTGTATCTTGCGGATCGTGGGTAGAACAACTCCCATTGGATGAGATCGTCTCACCTCCGGTTCCTTTTCTGGTGCCTGACTTCCATTCATTGCCGGCCCACTCGCTGCTCCGTCCTCAAGTGGTCTTTTCTTCTTGATATTCGACATATTAGTTTGCGTCGAAGGTTTGTTGGCCGGTGATGGAGCTCGTTCGGTTGAAGTAGACGCGACTTTCCTAACCACCACAGAAGAATTACGGGCAATAGGTTGAGCAGAGTTTCGTTTCTGACGAGGATCATCCCATTCAGATCCAGCTTGTAGTCGACCGCTTGGACTGTCCGTACGTCGAGTAGCTTGTCCAGTTGATCCAGTCCCACTGTCTGTTCTTGCCAGTTTGGCTGGTCGACTTGATGGCTCATCATACCGAGTCGTACTCTCGTCTAATGGTCGCCTCTTTTTGGCAACCGTGCTCACTTGGGTGGATGGAGCTCTTCGGTTAATCACATCACTTTCTCTTCGACTCTGTTCCTCTCTCTCTGTATCGTCATCTTCATCGTCATCATCGCTATGAACGGTAGCGGAACTCTTGATGACTCTTTTAGCCTGAGTAGGTTTGCCATTGAGTCCCTTTTTGACCATTTTCTTCTTGGCCGGCAAAGGTGCAACAGGTAATGAAGTAGCCGAGACTGGCATCGGCGCCGGCGGTAAAGGTGAGGGTTCTCTGATGGGTTTGACCGTAGGAGCAGGTGGTGGCGGTAGGAAAGACTCTTGAGCCGCGAGGGGTTCTTTGCGAGTCTTGCTGAGATCTGGTTTCGCCGTGCTAACTGACTTACGGATTGGCTCAGATGGAGATGGCTGTGAGGCCGATGAGATAGATTTAGGAGGACCTCGATCCATAGGGTCGGGGTGAGCGTTGGAGCGCGATAACTCAGACTCGCTGCCTTCAGAGAGACTTGTCATGGCCGTGGTTGCGCTGAGCTTGGCGGTGTTATCGGCAGTAGAAGTCTCATCCGATGCGTTTGAGGGAGGCGTTGATTTTTGATTGCCCCGCTTGTTAGAACTAGACCTCTTGTAAGTTGTCGGTTGGGGGGATGGGATGCGAGCTTGAGTGGGTGCTGGCGGTAGGATTGAAGCGGAATGAGCAGAAGTGTCGATAGCTGGAAGTGGAGGTGGATTATTGAGAGTAATGGTGGGAGTGTTTGCAGTAGACGCGTGAAGATGTTGATTGTTATGCTCCGAAGCAAGTTGTTTACCAGTTGCGGAGCCGGGCAAAGCTCGTCGGATAGGAAGAGGTGCTGCAGGTAACGTAGCTGGCTTTGGGGGAAGCGCTTTCGACCTTGATCGATCGACAACATTTTTCGCAGCACCTAAATGAAAGAAGGTCAGTTTAGACACTTAGACCGATGACATACAGCCTTGAAAAGAAGGTGCAATTGATAGAGGGCTGAAAGCATCCTGTACTGTGACCATGTATATCACTCACCAGTCTTTGCCTTGGCTTTCCCTTTTTTGGCTACTGGGATGGCAGGCGCATCAGTGAGGACCACCATCTGCTTCTCCTTCTTTCTTCGCTCTTCCTCCATTCGTTTTTCCTTTAGACGTTGACCTGCGAGCCTCTCCTTCTGCCGCTGATCACTCAATGGAGGAGCCATGGCTGTAGATCGAGTTTGTGCGGGTTCAGGGGGTGAGAGACGAGGCGGGACAGGAGCCGTTACAGGGGCAGGGGCAGTGACGGGCACCACAGGTGGCGGCGGAGGTGGACGATGAACCTCAAATGTGGGAGTGCCGACTGGAATACGCATCAATCCAGTTAGAGGTACACGACCTAGACCGGGTTGTTGTTGATGCTGATAGATCTCCTCTGGCTTATTAGAGGTAGGTAGGCCAGATCGAGGTGAAGCGAGGGGTAAAACGCTAGTAGGACTAAGATGAAGGTTCTGTAATCGATCATCATGAAGAGAGTGAGTAAAAGTTGAATGAATGAAGGACGATTAAGTAGGTAAACCTACGCCTTTTCCACTTGACTCGAACTCTAATCGTAATCCACCCTCTTCGCCTTCCTCGACTTCACCATCCGCTCGTAACAGTTCAGCAAATTGATCTGCAGAAAGAGTCAGTTTGAACATAAGAGGTTGAGGTGATTGAGAATTGTTAGTCGGAATTGTTGGTAGTGGTAAATTGAGAAAGTGAGGTAGAGGAAGTTGATTGGTAGGCGTTGTGGTCGACATGATGAGTTGTTGTTGATGTTGATGATGTTGTTGTTGTTATGAGTTGATATGATGAGTTGATATGAATGATATGATGATAGAGATGATGAGTTGTTGTTATTCTTGATGAGTTGTTGGTCTTGAAGAGTAAATTAGCTAGTTTGGGTAAACAGGGCGATCCAAAGCAAAGAAAGAAGAGATAGGAGTACATAAATCACTCGAATTTAAATGGTAAAACTACTTAATTAACCACTTAACCACTAATTCTCAACTGGTTTCAGCCCACTGAAATTTAAATTTAACATTGAGACCTGATTCAAACTGATATTTCTCATTGGGGTGTATTTCAATCTCATCCTCATCATCAATCTTCCTCGAATCTTCGACTGGTTTGTACCTAAAACAATCTCATCTGACCTCAAACACGCCTTCTCATAGGCACATCTCTCATAGGCACATATCTCATAGGCACAGGCACATAGCCTATTCTACTGTAGAGGTCATTTCTCTGCTCGCCATCTTTATTTATTTAGAGGGCCGGAACTAGAAAACCATGCGGTGGATCACATATGTACATACACATTCGCTGTGGTTCAACCAACTTAATTGCTCTTCAGCGGGGATAAATCTCGAGCAGTGATATGATGTGTGACCATTCAGCCGGATCATAACCGGTTAAATCTCCGAGCAGGTCAACCAGATATCGGATTTAAAGCCCTTCTTTGATCTGCTGTGTAGTTTTACATATATGTAACCTGTTAAAATCTCTTGACTCGCTTCACAAATTCATTCTTGCCTACATATCAAATTGGCTGATGATGTGGAGAATCCTGCAGGGTATATTTGCCAGTCCAAGAATTATTCATTACACTCGGTATTGATGTATCCCTGATATCCACCAGTACTTTGATCTTTATCAAACAGCTTAAATGACCAATTGAGCTCATGTGATTCAAGTTCAAGTCTCTTTCTCAACACTGTTGCAGATATTTCAAAGCCTGCTTCATCATTCAATTGCAAATGCTCAAACTGTTTGTCAGAAACAGGTTCTTGCAGCAGTTCCCCTCAGAGTCACAGCTTGATCATCACTGGTAAATTTCTTTCATGATCATTGTATAACACAGTGTTTAACTGGTGTGAAAAACTATGAACCATAAATAATGAAAAAAAGATTGGAATATGTGCTAGCTACTGTTGGCAAAAATACCTCATGGAACACTCTCATTTATTCACAATTTGAGTTTTTAAGACTTCAGGAGTGACATTGGGCTTATGAGATCTCTGTCTCTTCTCTTGAGATCAATCTGCTTCATGTCCAGTAATGATATCAGCCATGGAAGAAGGGCATCTTTTCCTATTTTGATGAATTATTTTTTATGGGTTCATGGAATTTTACACCTTTTTCATTTGTTTTTGTGTCAGTGTTAAATACATAGGTGCAAAAGATGTGGTGAAAAAATCAGGTGACCCTGAAATGTAGTTTTACACTACATTTTTTACACTGCATCATGAGGTGTAAAAAGATGTGATGTAATATTCTCAAAACTGAGCCCACAAAAGGTATTACAAGAATCCACCACGTCTGGTTTCAACTTGTAATACCTAGTTGAGTATGAGTATTGATTGTTGAGAATGAGTGTTGATTATGATTATGATTGACCCAAAGGCCTCTTGAACAGGCCCCTTCTCAGTATCAATGATACACCATGAATACCAAGGTTCAAACCCAACCAAATACACTTTTTTATAATTCAAGATATTCAAGTTTCTAAATAATTTCTAGCAATTTTCAACAAGATCTTTCCTTTGTCTTTGTATTATACTTTCAACTTCAAAATTGGATCATGGTTTCAAATAAAAAAAAAACACAGAACAGGCAAAAATGAAAAATGACAACTTTGAATATTCAAAAAAAAATGAGGGGAGGTGCATTTTTACACTGTCCTCTTGGGAGTATCAGAAGGGCCATGTAATTTTCTAGCGGCTAGAAATTAGCCGCTAGACATGTCTAAATACATACACGCAGCCTTCCCATTTCAGCATTGGTTAACATACTTCCCACGTGCTTGACCAAAAGAAACATCATACAAACCTTTTGTCATAGCCAGCGCTCATCTGCCTGGACCCACAAGATAACACCTTCACTCTGAGTGTGATCTACCTTCCGGGACACAACTACACACCGGGCAATGCCTGGGCCAACATCTCTTTGTCCTCCAGCTACCAACGCACGCACCCGCACTGGCTTATGATATAGCAGTATGATACAACAGATAATGATACACAGTATCTGAAGGGAATTGAAGGTTGTAATAAAATAAATCAGGTGAAGTTAAGTGATTGAAGTGTTGGCAAAGTTGAGAAATGTGGTAGTTGACATCAATGTAAACAAGTTGAATGATGATATGGATCTCCAAAAAACTTAACATCAAGTAGGAATCACAACATGAGCCCCTTGTACAAATTGCACCAACTGATGAATGTGATTGATTTACTTCTTAATGGAAAGCTTTGATTACTTCTGCTAGGCTGCTACTCTGTACACCATACACTTGCTGGTCAGCGGGTGCCTCTGTGTGAACGGGTGAGGCCTTGCCGAGCCTTATGCATGAAACAACTCACTACTAGTGATCAATCTTCACTGGTCACATCTCTTTTAAAACATGATCTTCTAAGACCATATGGCTCTACATGGATGCACTGTGAGATAAGAAATTGATCATGAAATCAAGATTGAACATCTAGGAGGATATGCTAGCTACTGTTGTCAAAGAAACTGCACAGCTTCAAAGACCAACTTGCAATATTGTATTTGATGCTGTGTACAAAATTTCATTCTTAAGAATATCCTGATGATGGAAATTTGGTACGGAGACTACCACTTTGAACACTTCAAACAACACTCACAAAGAAGACTGTCTTTTAATGCTTCAAAGCAATACCTGTCTGATTGAAGTGGAATCAGTTAGGTGCTGATGGGTAACAGACACTTGAGCTACGCATAGTGGCCCGGGGGCCTGGTATTGCATGGAATTTTTGGCCTGGGGCTGGAGATGATCAGGAGCACTGTGGGTGGCCACACTTGGCGCTAGGATCTCCCACTGGGATGCCTCCCGCTCCGTTGAGAGAAACAATTGACAACTAGATAATGACGAAATTGAGGCTTGCACCACATAAGACTTAAACCCTCTGTCTGACAGGAAGGGTGGTGGGCGGGAAAATAAAAAATATTACAAAACTAAAGGATGACAAATAGAAACAATAGTAGAAACTAGTTTTGTAATAAATGATAAATTTACAATATTGATGGATAATAGTAAGATGAGTATAGTACTTTTTAGTTGCTGTTTCTGAAAACAATGAAGGATGAAATTAGTGGGAAAGAGAGACAACCACATGACAGATGGAGGAAACGAAATGCGGTCTGAGGTTCAGCACACTCCTTGGGGTGAACTGACATGAAGCCATTCTGTTGCCCCTCTTTCCAGAGTAGCTTCGCGTGTTACCTGTTACTGGTGTGACATCCACCCTGTCGCAGATTCCACTTGGTTAACACCTTGTGCCAACTTTGACCAAAATATTCTAGTTCACTAGGCATTCAAAATGTTCTTTATATGATGAATGATATTTTGATTTGCCAAAGGGAGAATGGTTTTGCTGACTTATATCAGACCCAAAGGCGGTTTGAAATACATATCATATCTTCTACTGGATATTCCCGACTTCAATATCTATTGGGTAGTTTCCTTTCAGTGCTGAAAGCAAGTTTCTAAGAAACAACAAAATCAAGAAAAACATATGTGAGAGTTTTGCATTCAAAGAGTTTGTGAAGTTCCTTTTCAACACTCTGGAGCTTGGTTGAGTGTTGATTGTTATAAGTTCTTGAGAACATATACCTTTAAGAGAATATTTTGTTTTGCTTTATCCTGAGACCGTAACATTTCATTTACTTTTGCACTATTCTATTAGTATAACTTATAAGTATCTTAGAAATTTGATACTCTGATTTTATTCATTTCAAACAAACCACAAAACTTGATCCCTTATGTTTATGCATGATAACCAAGCTTTCAGATTCTTTTTCCTGTTCCATGAACTATATGGTATCCACTATGCATGGCTCAAGTCAAAACTTGTGTCAATTTAACTGCTGAAACACATATATGGAACACTCACTGGAACACTATGGACCTGTTTTTGTAATAACAGAACGCGGAATGAAATTCTACGCGCTTGAGCTGATGTTCACACCTGGACAGACAGGTGAGATGATTGAGCTCAAAGACTCGAAAAGACTTATAAAAGATAAGAAGGGCGGAGAGAACTCAACGCCTTACCTGGACAGACAGGTGAGATGATTGAGCTCAAAGACTCGAAAAGACTTATAAAAGATAAGAAGGGCGGAGAGAACTCGACGCCTTACCTGCAACAGAGCAGGAGTAAAAGCAAGCGGAAAGTTCTGAGTGAAACTTTTCCTAACGGTCATATATATTCCAAGTAAACATAATAAATGAGAGAAAGATCGAGTAAAGAGAGCTAAGTATTCACCTGGACAGACAGGTGAGATGATTGAGCTCAAAGACTCGAAAAGACTTATAAAAGATAAGAAGGGCGGAGAGAACTCGACGCCTTACCTGCAACAGAGCAGGAGTAAAAGCAAGCGGAAAGTCTAGCAAGGAGAGGTGAGTGTTTGATGCGGTATACAATGTGCTGGAGGAGAAGAACTTACTCTGAGTGAAACTTTTCCTAACGGTGAGGAAAAGAACTCAGAGTCAGAGAGAGCATAGGTATATAAGAAAACACACAACAAACAAGCAGAGAGAAAAATTTTGACAACGAGTGTGAGCTAGCCCAGAAGGGAAATCTAGATAACTACTGGTAACACCTAACACTCAATGCGGATCAGTATTGCTCCCAAAAGGTACGTTCTTCCATATCTATACCACCCTTGAAACCACTTCACACCTGACCATTTCATCCTTCCATCCTTCTCCTTGCTCGTGATGTACTTGACCATAACTACCTTAAAACCATACCTAGGTTTTTACCATAACACACCCCCTCAAGTTCATCACGAGATAGTTTTCATACCCAGGAGCCTACGTAGACTAGCAAATTGAGACGAGCCCAGAGGCTTGGTGAGGAGGTCGGCGATCATGAGATGTGTAGGGCAGTGTTGAAGTACTAGTTTACCGGCTTTTACCACCTCACGGATCCAATGATAGTGGATCTCGATGTGTTTCGTTCTTCCGTGAAAGATGGTTTTGTTCGTGAGGTGTATTGCACCCATGTTGTCACTTTCAAGGATTGTTGGATTCAAGTCTTCGTAACCTAGTTTAGACATCATTGTTCTCAGCCATAAGAGTTCCTGACCGGCTTCTGTAATCGCGCGGTATTCAGCTTCAGTTGAAGACAGTGCCACAGTTGGCTGAAGTCGGCTACGCCAGGATACAGCACCATTAGCAAGTAAGAACACATAACCTGTGGTTGAGCGCCGAGTGTCTTTGTTGCCGGCCCAGTCGGCGTCACACATGGCTTGTGGACAGTGTTTGCTTTTGAGGCCTTTGACGGAGGTAGGTGCGCTGCTTGCTGAGTAGATGATGCCCAAGTTGATTGTGCCTTTGAGGTATCGGAGTACGTGACATGCTGCACCCCAATGTTGAAACCCGGGCCAGTCGAGGTGTTGAGAAAGGGTACCTACCGCATGCGCTAGGTCAGGCCGCGTGCACTGCGACAGATACATCAGTGAGCCTACCACGCTACGATATGGGAGTTTCCGGGACGCGAACTCTTCAATCTCGTCCAAGTTGGGTTTGAAGAGCTTGGTGTTAGGCGGGAAAGGAGTGCTAGCAGGTTTCACCTCAGTCGAGTCAAACCGTTCAAGTATCTTGCTGGCGTAGGCTTGTTGGTTGATTGAGTACATGAAGTTGTCTTGACGTCTGATCTCGATACCCACAACAGTTGAGGCTAGGCCGAGGTCCTCCATTTCCCAGCGAGACGAGATCTCCTTCTTGAAGGCAAGGATATCACTACCTGTGATTGCCAGGTCGTCTACGTGAACATATACGGCAGTGAACACATTCTGCACTCGTCGGATGTAGATACAGTGGTCAACTTCGCACTGGATGAAGCCCACACTGACGAGGAACTCTTCAATGTCGTCCTGCCAGTACTTAGGAGACTGTTTGAGTCCGTACAGAGATTTAAGCAACCTACAGACCTTCTCTTCTTCACCGGGTACTTTGAAGCCTTCGGGTTGTTCCACGTATATGACTTCGTCGAGATCGCAGTTAAGGAACGCGGTCACTGCATCCATTTGATGTACCTCCCACCCGTTGAACGCAGCAATAGCAATCATGAGTCTTAGCGAGGTCGGTTTACCGGTGGGTGCGAATGTGTCGAAGTAATCCTCGCCCTCTACCTGAGTGTTCCCCATGGCTACGAACCGTGCCTTGAACTTCACGGGATTGTTGACATCTGAGGTAGGTTTCTTTCGAAATAGCCACAGACCACGTATCACATTAGCAGACTTGGGTCGATCTACCAGATACCACACCTTCTTGTCGTGCATTGCCTGGATTTCCTTCTTGCAAGCCGCCAACCAGTTTTCACCTTCGGGACCTTTCACAGCCTTAGAGAAAGATTTAGGAGTGTCGTCAGTAGTGAGCACCATGTTGCAATTGGGGGTAATGCAGTCGAAGTGTTGATGTCGATCCCAGGCAGTCGATATAGAGGATGACTCCAGGCCTTCACCAACTGTTACGGCAGTGTACTTAACCGCCTCCTTGACCCTGCCCGACCTTCGGGGGTAGGAGGTTGCGGGTGGTTCCTCAACGGCAGTCGATGGTTCGACAGTCGGAGCAGGTGTGTCTTGGGGAACTGGCGAGGTTTGGGGAAGTACCTGGTCCGGAAGAGTCGGCGGTGCGTGATCATCATCACTTTCATCATCGAAGTACTTGATGTTCACGCATGGGTTGGTAGGTGTCAAGCTTGTACTCTCTGCCGGAGCGTCAGTCTTGGATGAGTAAGGGAAAACATTTTCATTAAATGTAGCGTTGTGGGTGATGATGAGCTTCTGCGAGGCTAGGTCAAAGATCCTGAAGTTGAAGTTGTCCTCCTCAAACCCCATGAGTACACCCTTGGAGCTGACAGGGTTAAACTTCAAACCGCGTATTTCTTTTCTGATGAGAGAAAACGCAAGACACCCAAAGATCTTGAGGTGGCCGATGGAGGGTTTCCGGTAGTGCCATGCTTCAAACGGTGTCTTATTGTCCTTGAGAGACGAGGTTATAGTTCTGTTGGTCAGAAACACGGCGGTGTGGCAAGCCTGAACCCAGAACCTCAGGGGCATAGAGGACTCTATCATCATTGACCGGGCTTTCGTGCTTATGGTGCGATTGCTTCTTTCCGACACGCCGTTCTCTTCAGGTGAGTAGGCGGCAGTGAGATGAAGGGTGATGCCACGTTCACGAAGATAATTCCCAAGGAGATCATTTAAAAACTCACTCCCTCTGTCAAGGGTAAATTGTTTTAACATCTTACAGGTCTGTCGTTCTGCAAGGGCGATGTAAGATCTGAAGACATCATAGACGGATTCTTTTGATTTGTCTTTCAAGAAGTAAATATGGCGATATGAGGAAAAATCATCACAAAATAACGCATAGTACATTTCATCTTTGATGCCTTTCACTCGAATGATACCACTTAAATCAACATGTACGTTTTCTAGATGACATGTAGCTCGAGGTCTAGTGGAGGAGTGTGGAGTTTTATGGTTTTTAGATAACGAGCAGGTTTCACACTCTTCTAGTTGGGTGATAGAGCTAGGAAGACCATTCACACTTCTATGATTGCACATGACTTTAAGATAGCGGTTACTCAGGTGGCCTAGACGACGGTGTTGGAGCATCGAGAGTTCTTCAGCTGATGTAGAGGACGAAGCGATTTCAGAGATTGGACTCACTGGTTCAAGTGAGACATACATCAAGTTGTTGGACGCGAAAACTCCGTTGAATAAAGCTTCACCCTTGTAGATTAAGGAGAAACAGTTCGGGTCATTTGGGTGTATAATGACTTGGACACCTTTACGAAGCATTGCACCGCCGGCCAGTAGGTTTTGAGCCAAATCAGGAACGAACAGGCTGTTGTTGAGTTCGAATAGCTTTCCTGACCCCGATTTCAGTTTCACAGTGCCCGTGGAATGAACTGCCAATGAGACATCACCCCCAGCAAGTTTTAACCTCTTGGACGCATTGTCAACTTTCACCATGGATTCGGCCGCAAATAAATTGTCGGATTTGAACATGTAGTGGGTGGCGCCCGTGTCATACAAGGCCCACTGTCCACCGCTTTTGCTGACGATATTAGCGGCAAGAGATTCTTCTTCAAATACGGTGTGAGAAGATTCAAACGTAGTGGTGGCTGAGTTTGACGCAGTGATGTCTTCACTCTCGGGTTCATCGAGATAGATGTGAAGCGACGCAAACGGATTCGTAGAGGCGACTGATACACTTGCGGACGGTAATGAAAGTTGGCGTATACCTGAGATAGACGAAGACAGAGAGGAGTTCTGAGGTCGACTGAATACCGGGTTGTTTTGCTTGGCCTCCATTTGGGCTATCCACTGATCGCGAGCAGCCTTGTTCCGGGGTTTTGCGAAACATTTCTCTGGGGTGTGAGTAGACGAGATGCATTTGTTTTCCGTGCACCGTGGCTTGTTGCGACGAGAGTTTCCACCCCCAGACTGAACAGCAGAGGATGCGTATTCAGTCCTGCTCGCTTCCACAAGGGCAGGCGTGGTAAAGCCACCATTCCTTGCTTCGTAATCGATGAGGTACTGCATGACTCCTTCTCGAGTGAGAGGAACCACATGGGCGTAGATATTCTCAGAGACGTTTTCAGAGATTCGGGATTTGACAGTTTTGATAAGTTTTCTGGCGGCTTGCGATGAGGTGAGCTTTCCTTTGTATTTGGCATAGTCCGCGATGAGGTTGTTAAACTTGTTGCAATGAATCTTGAATGAGTCTGTGCTTAGGATTTTCATGTTGTTGATGGCATCTTTGATGGTTTGCATACCAGCCTCGGAAATCTTCTGATGGTGATTCTTGAGGAAGGTCCAGATAAGAGAAGGTTCGTAAGCCAGATCATCATCGTCATCGCTATCGTCGTCTTCATCGTCAGAGTCTTCATCCAAGCTTCGGCGTAGTTTCAGCATAGTCTGACATCTAATTTTGTTATGACTATCCATTAAACCCAGCATCCATATGGACACTACCAATTTTACCTTCAGGTGTTGTTCATCAGACAGAGTGGGAGCTTTGAAGTCCAATTTTGTGAGGTGTTTGTGAAAGTCGATAGCCTTCAACGCTTGTTTGATTTCAATGGCCCAATTTGGAAAGTTTCCGTCGGTGAGCTTGGTATCAATACCGTATTTGGCTAGTACCGAGGTCAGCTTCTGAACAAACTGCTGGAGCGGAGTTCCGAATACTTTGGTGTCCTTTTCATTGGGAAGTAACCCTTCAGGATTTGTGGTTGACATGTTGGGTACCTCAGTATGAGTGTCTGATTGAGCGTCGTCAAAGGAATCGGATTCTTCGCTCTCGTTATCAGTGAGAGTAGGATCAGGCGATGAAGGTTCGGGGTTTGATGGCATAAAACTCTGGACGATGGACGGATCGTTGGATAAGTCGATATCGAGGTTCAAGTCGAGATCTTATGGATCTCTCGCTACCATGTAATAACAGAACGCGGATAAAAGATAAGAAGGGCGGAGAGAACTCGACGCCTTACCTGGACAGACAGGTGAGATGATTGAGCTCAAAGACTCGAAAAGACTTATAAAAGATAAGAAGGGCGGAGAGAACTCGACGCCTTACCTGCAACAGAGCAGGAGTAAAAGCAAGCGGAAAGTTCTGAGTGAAACTTTTCCTAACGGTCATATATATTCCAAGTAAACATAATAAATGAGAGAAAGATCGAGTAAAGAGAGCTAAGTATTCACCTGGACAGACAGGTGAGATGATTGAGCTCAAAGACTCGAAAAGACTTATAAAAGATAAGAAGGGCGGAGAGAACTCGACGCCTTACCTGCAACAGAGCAGGAGTAAAAGCAAGCGGAAAGTCTAGCAAGGAGAGGTGAGTGTTTGATGCGGTATACAATGTGCTGGAGGAGAAGAACTTACTCTGAGTGAAACTTTTCCTAACGGTGAGGAAAAGAACTCAGAGTCAGAAAGAGCATAGGTATATAAGAAAACACACAACGAACAAGCAGAGAGAAAAATTTTGACAACGAGTGTGAGCTAGCCCAGAAGGGAAATCTAGATAACTACTGGTAACACCTAACGCTCAATGCGGATCAGTATTGCTCCCAAAAGGTACGTTCTTCCATATCTATACCACCCTTGAAACCACTTCACACCTGACCATTTCATCCTTCCATCCTTCTCCTTGCTCGTGATGTACTTGACCATAACTACCTTAAAACCATACCTAGGTTTTTACCATAACAGTTTTCATACTTTGTAGTCCCTGTAACTGTGTTAACATCATGCATGGGCCAGCTTATTCAAATCTTTAAAATTTCTAAGCCAGATTCATGCTAGACTCTTGGAATATTCAATTGATCAAGAAACATTCATCAAGCCCTGTACTTGACAACTTCCATATCAAATCATTGAATGGTGGATTTCACAAAGACTAAAGTGAAGGTTTTGTTGAACAATGCATAATTGTTCTTTGCAATTGAAATCAGAAAATATCAAAATCAAACCACATCAACATAATAAGGGTATTCAAGATTTGAGAAGGGGCCTTGAGAAGTGTCAAGAAGTGACATCCAGAAGTTTCTTGAAAATTCTCCTGAAGTTTCTCAAGATTCTGGATGGAGGACTTTTGAGCTCCATAACCTAAGCCTATGTAGACACCTCACTCCCACATTCATGATGTGTGGCTTCTTTGAGTCCCCTTAAGACTTGCTGCCAGACTGAGACCTGGAACCATGGCATGATCAGATGGTAAGGATGTGATGCAATGAGGATCAGCACTTGATGGGGCTCTCAAAGTTACAAAGAACACTCAAGAAACTTCTGGAGCAAATTCTGGATTTCACTTCTTGACACTTCACAAGGCCACTTCTCAAATATTGAATACCATTAATCTATGATCTTACAAATTTGATGTTTTACTTTGTTTGATCAAACAGAAATTCAAAAAAAGTAAGAAGGCCATTCAAAAATTCATGATTCTACAGTCATTTTAAAATTTTTGTCACCAATTTTTGAAAAGCAGGGGACAAAGCCTGGTGATTGATCATTTTCAATTCAAATTGGTGCCAAAGCAAAACCAGATTCAGCAAAAGAAGTAAGAATGGTGTGCACAAGTATGTTACCCGCAAGCAATATACAAAGCTGATGCTGTGTGGGCTCAGGTGGGCTCAGCTTACTTTGGATACTCTCTAAATCACTATCCAATTGCAATTAAAAATGCTCAACCACAAAGCTTGGTCCCATAGTGCACAAAACGGTTCATGACAAACATTATTAAAACTACTATGAGGGTAGGGTACTCTTTTGAAGTACTCTAGGCTCACTAAAGTTTATATGTAGGTAATGAAATAATGTAATTCAATTCTTTAATTCAAATATGTAGTACTTACAATCTGAGATAAAGAAAAGAATGAAAGTAAAAAGCAATTGGCTTTCTGTTTGGACAAATCCAGACAGACTGCAGTTAGGCGACTCCTTGAAAGGAGATTTCAATTATAGAAAAAGTAATATAATAAATGGAAGCTGGATCCAAGGCTTCCCTTCAATCTTCTGATTGACAGATTGAAGAGTGAGGTAAAGATCACTAGACTGTTGTTCTCAAAGTCACCAACTTGGGGTTGTTCTTAAGGTCACCAAACTGGAAGTCCTTGTCTGTAGGTCTGTATATGTAATTAGTGTTTGTAGATGTTTCATTACATGTTATATATATTATCTATGTTTCTTGAGGGTTGGTTATGTGTTACAAGTTAGTCTTTGGGCACATACATATGTACTCAGGGCTTACAACTACTGTACTTTATAATTAATTTTGAGTTCATACTTGAAAACCAATCAAACCAAAAGTAACAAGACAAACTTCATTCCATTACTATATAGATGTTTACCTGAACCTGTTTAATCTTGATGAATATATATCACAATCTTTATATCTTCTCTGACTTAATTTACCTTCCAAAATCCTTTCTTCTGCCACTAGTTTTTAATAATTGTCATTACATATATCTGCATTCCATTCAGAAGGAAGGTTCTACAACTAAACAATATACTTTTTGAAAAATGATCAAATCCTTCCATGTATTTCTGGACCATTGGATCCTAAATTCATAATTGGTATTGCAGAAAAATCTCATACCAATATTCAACTCATCAACTAAGATTGTATGAGATACATTTTTCTCAGACATTCAATAATTTGATAATTAATAGATGTAGTATTTTCTGGATTTCAGTTTATGAAATAGGGGACATTGTCTCATGATTAGTAGACTACAGCCTTTCCAGAAAATGGCATTATATCATATCCATCTTTTAGGTAGATCTGGATGTACATAATACACATGGATCAGAACTAAAGTGAAGTTAAAGAAACCATTGAATTATAGCTTTGGAGTTGTAAAGATCTATCTCTGAGCCTCAAGTAGACAAGTTTGTTTTCAAAATTGAGAAGCCAAAGAGATGGTTAGAAAACAGCCTCTAGGGATCAAAGTGACACTTTTTATAAACGTTTTGGCACAATAATCTAAGTCAGAGCTCTTATCACTCAGTAGTTCTCAATTTGAAGATGACATGACAATGATTTGATTCAAGCATCTTCAAATAAACAACCTCATCAGTCAAGTGATCCAGAAGATACACATTTCTTTCAGGTGAAGATTGTATGTTGACAAATCATGTATGTACTTCAAAAGCTTTTTAGATAAATGATATTAGGGCCCAAGCAGATGATAAGAAAATAAGTTTTTTGTTGCCAAAGTTATAGTTCTGATTGTAGGTCACTTGTTATTCACTGACGGAGATCTCATTGAATAATAGGTATAATAGGTATGCATGATAAAAATGTCTGTAATAACAGACCAGGTTTCTGATTTGTTATAATACCATTCACAATAATTGGATGACATCATTCCTGTTGACCAGAATTTACCATTTAAGTTCTTTACCACATCATTATTCATCTTCTCTTTTGAAAATCTTTCTCTCTAGACCATTATCATTCAAATAATCAATTTTTTTTCAAAGACCAGCCTTTACACCCTGATCTTTGTTTGGTTGAGTTTATGATTATGTTTTTTTTTTCAACTAAAAAGAATTCTTGAATTTTATCCTTTACAAAAAAAAATCTTCTCAAAACACAACAAAATTGTTTGTACCAAAGATTTTATGATCAATTTAACTTTTTTTTCTGTTTGTAAACTTTATTTTCTTCTTTTGTTGATTTTTTTCATTCATCATGTCTGATAATTATAATTGTATTCATTTTTACTTGTTATTATGATTAGATTTTTTTCCCATGTTATGTTACATTTTTACATTTTTAACATTGTGTTATTTAAATTCAAAGTTAAACATTTTTGTTATATTGTACAGACCACTATCATGATGTTATTGATCCCTTTGGGGAATATGGCCCATGAATTATAAGCTTTCTTCCTTATGATCTTCATAAGTACAAATGATAGAAACTTGACATTTCAAAATCCAAATAGTACATTGTAAGTCCAATAGGTCATCTCATTCAAGTAGATTCCTCTTCCTCTTCCACAAAACCTTCATTTGTTTGATAATCTTGGATGATATCCTTTCAAATTCCATAACCAAAAACCCTCATCTACAGAAACTTTATATTCAGATATGGTAACCTATATTATACAGGTACTGCTAATTGAACTTCCATCCTTACCAAAATCCAACTGTGTACAAAACAAGATCAATCAGATCCACTGAGTCTGGCACCACAAAAGACTTGCAGGAATGACCATCTGAATTTTCTTACTTCAAACAAGTTTGAAGTATGTAAACAATATCAATACAAACAAAAAAAACAGTAACAAGAACCTTCAACAACTCATCTCCTATTATTATTTACAAAATATACACATCTTAAAAAATTATATAAACCTATATCACACCAAAGAAACCCCTTCACAATCAAACCTTCTTCATCTTTAATCTTTTTCTTATTAAAACAAAATCTTTTACACAATCTTTTTTTTCATATTATTTAAATTACAGTCAGTCCAGATTCGCTTGACGAGTCGAATTTTTATTATTATTGTTACACAGCAATACAGCTATCTTATAAGCATATGTTTATAAGTTTGCTGAATTTCAAGCTGGTGCTGTTGACCAAATCGGAACAGCCCTCAGCTAGATTACCATCACCACCTCATCAATACCTTCTACAACCTCACCGATACCTTCCATTTATTCCATCTCATCTCATATCATATAAGAATTATGTTTGTTCAATACAGTGCCCAACTTAAAGTAATTGCATTCAACAAATTCCTAGCTGGACAAACGATCAAAGCCATCAATGAAGATCTGCTTACATCAATCTCACCGAGCTCTTTCTTACGATGGAAGAATCTGTACAACCGTACTCATGCGGTAGTCAGAGATCCAAAAACCTACGAACGACAAGGCCGTCACACTCTCTACACTGACAATGATCGAGATTTTATGATTGAACTTATCGAGGCTGATCCGACTCTATTCCTGGATGAGGTTCAAGAAGCAATGTACGATCACACCGATCTACTTGCTTGTCGTCAAACTATTGCGAACGATCTGAAAGAACGCCTTTTTCTTACCGTTCACAAAGCATCAAAAGTCGATATCAATCAATCACCTGAACTCCGAGCAGCCTACTCCGGTGAGATCTGCCACATGCCACCCGAGTTCCTAGTCTTCCTAGGTGAGTGTCCATTGTCATCTTCTCTTTGTTTAAGAGGATGTCATACTGATTCTAATGTTTTCTAACCTCCATTTAGATGAATCGGGTCTTCGACCGCAGGATGTGGAACATGATCGTGTCAGGTCAAAGAAAGGCGAAAGACCAAAGGCATTGAAGCGTACAAGGGCAGGGCGTCACTACAGCGTGCTAGCTGCGATATGTGAGATGGGTCTGTTGGCAGTGAACGCAAAAGTTGATGGTTACTGTCAAGATGAATTCCAGGCATTCTTGAAACATGTCCTGGTGTGTTTGTTTTATTTTCTTTAGATGTGACCAATCATAGTAAGCTGACAAACTTCCTGTCAAAGCTTCCTGTCATGCAGCCTTACCCAAACCGAAATTCTGTCTTGGTAATGGATAACGCCACCATCCATCGCCGTGGAGGGATTCAAGCGCTATGTGAGGCGGCAGGAGTACTTTTAGTGTATTTATCACCCTTTTCCCCCGACTTTAACCCAATCGAACAAACTTTCAAGGTCTTCAAGGACACCCTTCGTCGAAACGGGCTCTTTGCTGAAGCTATTGATAAATTGGAATGTATGATGAGGGTCATGAGTGATATATGCACCAGTTCGTTCATTACTAGCTTATACATAACTGGTGGATATAGGCCAAGAAATGTATGAAATAAATTAGTCTTACATCTGATAAGAAAAAGTCGTGTCATTGTAAAATACACTAACTAGTTTGAAGAAATCAAAGATATGCTAGCTGAAGAAAGTTGTCATGGCAAAATGCTTCTTCAGTTTAAACATTTTTTTACCGTGTGTCTCCTCAAGGCGCGAGTGAGAGTAAAAGACAAAATAAGAAAACGCTACTAGAGAGAAAAAGAAAAGGGTGCAAGGAAACAAGAAATTATTATTAAAGTAAATCTACCCTTTTACAAAGACCGTAAAAGGCGTGAGCAACGGCATAAGTACCTCATTATTGTGCTTGTTGTGCACTTTTGCTTGAGGAACTTGTTTTTGCACTAAAAAACAAATTTTCATTACTAAATAAGCTGAAGATACAACTAGAGATACAACTGAAGAGATGATATGAAGAGAAAACAGTTAATAGATATCGTAGTGTACTGTGGCTACTTGAATAATACAATGTTTACATAATGATCCAGTACATTTATTTTGAGCGGTGAGAGCCTATTAGAAGGTTGGGTTTTTGAGATGATCTCGATACAAAGGTGCGTTCTCATGGAGACGCAGAGCGGGACCAAAAGCAAACCCAAGCGATTCCAACTTCTCGATACTGAGGTGATGGGACAAAAACATCTCAAAGTTTACCAAATCGTTCAATATCAAAGCATCTCGAGTTCTTTGATCATTCGGGTCAATTGAGGCAAATTCAAGAAACCTTTCAAATAGTGGAAGAGGTCTAGGAGCAGGTGAATCTGATCGGGTATTGGTTATGGGGACGCTGGTATAGGGAGGGGGTTGGGAAGTGGATTGAGCTGGTGGTGCAGGCCAGAACGGTTGGGATCTTCCTTGCGAATTGCTGATGGGCAACCAGACGAATTCAGGTCCATGAGGAGGTTTCATTATACTGACACCTGGAACCTTTGCAACCTATTTGAAATTGATTCAAGTCAATTCAATATTGCTGATGACTTTGGAGAAAGACAGAAGTGAAATCTTACTATCGCTTTTGCCCAGATGTCCATTGAAGCGTGGCTGAGGTGCATCGCCTGGGTAGGATTGCCGGGGTTGACACATCCCATGCATTCCTTTCCAACAATTGAAGCATGACCATACTTGACCATCAGCTGGGTTCGTATAGCCTGGAAAGTTGAGGCAACTCCGATGGTCTTTTCCAGCAGATCAATCAGTATACATGTCAAAGCATAATTAGATAGAACTTTACTTACATCCATCTCAAGCTCATCATGTCGAGCCGAATCCAATGCATCAGGATCAACATGGACCAAAGCTTGATCGAATTGGGTTTCCTGTTTGGTAGGTAAATCAAGAAACATGTTAGAGTCAATCAAAGAAAGGCAAAAAGAAAGGTGTGACTTACTTTGGAGGTGGTACGTGCTACCTTTTTTGGGTTCTCCATCAAAATACGGAAACCAATCTCTTTTCCAGTCTTGTCGATCACCATTCTCTTGAAATCGTTGAAATTTGTTTCGTTTGCAATTACCGGCATAAGTGACTTGCCAAAAACACCACCATTACTTACATATCCTTTTAAAATCACCTGACCATGTTGGTCAGCGAGCTTGAGTAGACGTCCACATGCCTTCTTGTGTTGGTCGCAAAGTTGAAAGAGCGCATCCTTCAAGCTCTGGAGTGGGACCCCATGAACTTGAACCAGGATATCGAATGGCTCCTTGGTGGTGTTGTAATCGATGTAAGTTTGAGGCGTTCCAGATCGTTTGTCGGCAGGAGTGAGCGGATTTGGGATGTAAACGTGAAATCCAAGTTTTGCTCGCATTGGTTTATTTCTCTCCATTTCCGCAAGCGTTGGCTCAGGTTGTTGAGCTGGCGGTGGAGGGGGACTGGGGGAACAGGTGAGATCGACATGGCAATGTCGAACTACAGTCAAAGAGATCTCAGCTTAGTTCTTTGGCATGATTTTTGATTAGTAAGAGAAACAACTTACCTGGCAAACTTTCAGCTTGAGTTTGCTGTCCAGAAGCTTGGCCAAGCATTGGGTCTCGGTGACTAGGCTCTGGCCCTGGAGTCGGTTGAGCTAAGAGTGAATCATTCAAGAATCAGCTTTGTCTGGAACGATTCAGGCAAAGACAGGGGAGGGAAATTGATGACATGACTTACAAGCAGGATGAAGGCGACATAGAAACGCCTGCGAACCTTGCGGACGTGAGTAATCCATGTGTATAAGCTCAATATCGCGATACTTGCGTTGTCCAAACTGGACATTTTCCCAGTGGTGACCGGGTCTAGAAAACCGGTTTCAAGGTCATCAGTGATCAAAAGCTCAAATGAAATGGATTCAAAAGAATCGCTTACTTTTCGGGATAGAAAGGGGTGCCACCCCAGCCACGCGCAGGGCTGAGACCACCTCGATCAGCCTGCCTTGCACGTCTCATGGCACTAAAGAGGACATCGGTTGTTAGTTCAGTGAAATTGAGGAAACGAAAGGTTTTCCAGGGACTTACGCTTCTTCTCTTCGATTGGCGTCTTCTTTGTCGCGTTCTTTTCTGGTTTGTCTAGCAGGCATTCAGGAATAAATTGGGAATTGGGAATTGGGAATTGAAACAGTGGTAGGAAGTTGATCAAAGATGAAAGGGAGGTGGTGATGGTAATCTAGCTGAGGGCTGTTCCGATTTGGTCAACAGCACCAGCTTGAAATTCAGTAAACTTATAAACATATGCTTATAAGATAGCTGTATTGCTGTGTAACAATAATAATAAAAATTCGACTCGTCAAGCAAATCTGGACTGACTGTACATAATTGAGAATCAAAAATATTCATAAAATAAAATTTATACCAAATCAACAAGAAATATCAAAAAAAAAAAAAAAACTCTCCAAGTTAAAAATTGATGTTATCAAAACTTTCAAAACTTTTAAAAAAAAATGCATAGAATAATATCAAAAATCAAAAATCAAAAATCAAAAATCTTAATCTTAAATGATTGGTTTTTGGTATTTGGTATTTAAAATATATATAATAGTTCAAATCAAACCAACTCCCTCTCCTTCTTCTTCTTCTTCTTCTTCTTCTTGTTCTTCTTCTTAAAAATCATATATAAAACCCCAATCCTTTTTTTCCAACCAAACCTAATCCTACACACGTATTTTTTTTTCTTTGGTTAATCAAATCATTTTCGATTTTCTAATACAAATCTTTTTCATTATAAAAAATGTTCATCGAGTTTTTTTTGTTTCTTACATTTCAATCTCTTTGAAATACCAAGAAACCTTCAATCAGATCTAAAAAACCAAAAAACCCCCAAAAAAGTTAATATTAACTATCAAAAAGAGATTCTACAAAAGAATAAATCAGTTCATTACTCCGAACTCACATATTATATAAATTTTCTCCATTTTCATCTTCATTTCACGATTTCGAAGAAGTATGATGATGTTTCTCAATCATCAAAACACTTTTCTCACCTAAAAGTCTATAAAACTCCTTACTATAAATACCCCAATCCCCCAAAAAATCAAACCAAATCAGTCACTCCTTTCCCCCCCAAAGAACCCCGTCAACCCAAAAAAAAGAATGAAAGATTCACTCACAAAAACTCTTTCCGTTTCCCTCTCCCAATCCTCAAACTACTCTCCACAATCTCCTTAAACCGTTCACACTGATCCGTCAGTCCAATCTTCAAACACTCTCTCAACTCGACCTCCGAATGGTTTTTATTAATCTTTTGATTGTTTGATGATGATGATCCATTCAATAACTTCAAATTCGTTAATCTACCTGAATCAGTTATCCAAACATGACTTGAAATCTCTTGTAAATTTATTCGACTCTTGGAATCTTTGGTTAACATCTTGGCTATCAAATCTATTAATCTTGGATCCCATGTTTCTGGAATATATGGACTTTACAAGGGTCAACAAAGACGAACAAACAAAAAATCATATTTCAAACTCAGTTAGTTTTCTTTGAGGGTTCGGTTGAATTGAATGATTTCAAAAAAAACACTTACGCTTCTTCTTGAATCTGATGATACAAATCTAAAGCTTCACCTTTCTCACCAAACGGTAATTTTCCTTCAACCATACAATAAAGTGTCACACCTAATTCATCATTCAACCATCCCAAAAAAAAAACCCAATCAATCCTCAGAACCCCCAAACTTGATCAAAAAAACATAAAGTTAACTCACTGACCCATAGCCCAAATATCAGATTCAGTTCCACCGGATGATTTACCAGTAAGTAGTTCAGGACTCAAAAACGCTGGACTTCCAATCAATCTGGGTTGTTGTGGTTGTGATTGATGTGATGATTCGAAAAGAGCAGAGATCCCGAAATCGACAATCTTGATTTGTTTACGATCAGATGATAATAAAATATTATCCGGTTTAATATCATGATCTGTTGAGATTCCAAAAAAATTCCATTAATTCAAATGTGATTTGAGTTCTTTTTGGGGGGGGTTCGGGGTGAAAAGAACAGATGAAACGTTTACGAACGAATGATCTCATTTTGATGTAAATAATCAATTCCAATGATCAACTGACGAAAATAACGTCTAATCAACTCATGATCTTCAATTCCAGTTTCAATTCGACCTCCTCTACAAAATTCCATGACCATATACAAACTATCTTCACCTTCTACATCCAAGACTTCATACAATTTCACTATATTAGAATGTTGAACCTATCATTCACCCATTACACAGATCAGTCATACAGAAATCGGTGGAAAGTTATGAAAAAAACTACACTCACTTTCTTCATGATCGCTACTTCATTTCGTATCAAATGAAGCGCATCTTCATTTCCTTCATTTCCTCCTCCTCCCAATACATTTCCAAACTTTCTTTTTAACCTTTTTTTTGAAAACTCTTTGACTGCATATTCTAAACCTGTTTGAGCATCCACAGCTAATCTAACCGCACCAAAAGATCCTCTACCTAAATCTTTTTTTGATTGTTCATCCAACATCCAAACCCAAAACAATGGTTAATGTTCTGAATCACAAAGAAGGTAGAGTGCTAGGACATACCATGTTTTAGAATGTATTGATTGACTTGACGATGTCCATCATGAGAACGATAGAGATGAGCATCAAGAGTTTCTTTAACGGTCTTTGAAGGTCTTAGATCTGGATGTAAAGGTGGAGGATGAAAGACGTGTTTAGAAGATGGAGTGGAAGGTCTTAGATCTGGATGTACAGGTGGAGGCTGAAAACCATGGATAGGTCTAGAAGATTGATTAAGAGAAGAAGGAGTAGAAGGTGTTGTAAGAGGAGTCAGATTAGGTGGTGATAAAGGTAAAGGTCTCGAGTGGATCAGATTAGGTATCGTGGGTGTTACGGGTGGTGTTTGGTTTGTGAGATCGGGTTGATGATGGGTGGATTGATTGGTTTCATGAGATGGTTCAGTTTGGATGGTAGGTGCTAATGAAGTGGTATTTGTGGGTGATTCCATCAAAGGTGAACAGGTTGAGGAAAGTGATGTGTTTGACTCAGATCGTTCTGATCGAAGGGGAGCCAATGAGATGGTGTTCATTGGTGAGTCCATTAGAATGTTTTGATCGGATGGAGTCTCATAATTCGATCGTTCTGATTGAAGGGGAGCCAATGAGATTGTGTTTGTTGGTGACTCCATTACGAAATGTTGATCGGATGAAGCCTCATGAGTTGATTGTTCTGATTGAAGGGGAGCCAATGAGATTGTGTTAGTTGGTGACTCCATTATGAAGTATTGATCGTTTGGAACCTGAAGATTAGAGTGAGTTTGAGATAAATGTAAAGGTGATGGTGATGAGACTGTATTGATTTGAGAATCAGTATGAGATGAGTGAATGATAGGTGCTAATGAGATGGTATTTGATGGTGAATCCATGATGATGGTATGATTAGTAGTGGTAGATGAATCTGAATGATTTGTTGGTTCGGTTGGCTGATGATCTGAATTGATATTAATCTTTGAGATTGAAGAAGAGAGTGGAGATAAACTTCGATTAGTAATAGGTTTATCTTGTGATAGATTAAATGGTTTAGGTGGTAATCGTCTACGAGGTAAGTTTGTTGTAGTTTGAACAAGTTCATTTGGATAAGAACTAGAAGGTGTTGAAGTACTAGTGGTGATTGAAGAAGTAGGTGAATGATGATTTGATTTTGGAGAATAAGGTTCAAACCATTCATCAGGTGGCCAAGTTGAATTTGAAGTGGAAGTAGAACTAGGTAAGAAATGATTGATAGCCCATTGTGAGATTGAATGTGAATGTGAATGTGAATGTGAATGGCTTGAATGATTTGAATGAGATTTAAAAGTGGATGAAGGTGTTTGTGTTCTAGGTGGTAATGGTGGTGGTAGTGGTAATATTGAGACTGATTGGTTTTCTGTTTCTTCTGTTTCTGTTTGTGTTTCTGATTGTGTTTGATGTTCTTTTTCTTTTTTGATGTTCATGATCTCTGAATTTGATTAGGTGGTAGTTGATGGTGATGACTGAAAGTAAAGTGAACTTTGCCAGCTCAGCAATATTTTTATTTTTCTTTTAAAGCTTTCTGATAGAATCGATTACATAAACTCATTCCAGAACATTCTTATCATCACCAAATCCAATAACTCAACTTAGACCATCAGACCATTGCTTCACAGTCTTATAACATCAATGGTGATTCATAAATATTTGAAACATCCTCCCAAATTGCAAATCTTCTTGACCATCATCCATCAGATTCATAGATTACTACATTAACAAATCACTTTAAACTCAATATACTTTACACAAAACCAAACTTCCTAATAACAAAACTTAACAACCATGAACAAAAAAAACACTCCTTTGATATGTCCAGAAACTGAGGATTTAATCTGGTTAATAAAATTGATACAAATCCAAGAAAACTGTTGACTTTCACAATCCATTCAAAGGAAAGGAACAAAAAATACAAGACAAGTATAGATACATACAGAGTGAGTTCTCATCTAATGATCCTTTTAAAATCCAAATCAATATGATCCCAACCAGAAAGATTAAAATCCTATCATTTTTGACCCCTACCAGAACTTTCACCCACAGGTTTAAAAAACAAATCAATCCCTCCTCCTTTCTTCTTCTTCTTAATCTTCTTCATCTTACTTTCATCTTCTTCATCTGCTTCTTCATTCTTTCTAACCTTCATCTTTTTCTTAGGCTGTTCTTCTTCTTCTTCTTCTTCAGGACCCACCCTCCGATCTTCATTCCACAAATCTTTTGCAAAATGTTCATCAGAATGTTCAACCTTCAACTTATGAAACCTTTCTTCTTCTTCTTCTTGACTTTCTTTCCATTCTTCTCGGGTTTCTAATCTGATCATCTTTTCACATCTATCACATTTATATTCCAATCTGGATTTAGAAAGTGTTGTAGGATTAGGTGGATTAAAGAAATTCGTCAAGACTCCTTCGGGTTTAAGTTTTAGGGTTGATGAACTGCCTTGAAGTTTAACTGATTCTTCTTTCGACTCTTTTCCAAGTTCAGAACCCTGTTGAGGATCATTCCTTAATGACTGTCCAGCTCCATCCTTCAGCAACCTACTGAAATCCTTTACTCCTTTATCCTGTTTAAAAAACCCTTCAATCCCTTGTTGACCACTTTCAAGTCTTTCAAGAGTTTGAAAAGCAAGACACAAACTTGTAATCTTACCCAACTCTTTCTTCTTTGAATTCTCCTTGATCACAAACTCTTGTAAAAGTCTTTGTCCTAAATTAAAAATATACAATCGATCTAATTTCTGTGTAAATGGGAATCCAATCTGTTTAGCTGTCGAATTATAATTCCCATCTCGTTTATGCATCACGATCGTTTTAGGCTTTTTAAACAGATGGATGATTTACCACTTCAAATATCGTCAGTTCAAAGATCCATCAATGTATCGATGAAAGACTTACCCATATGCCTGGAGTTAGAGTTCTAGCTTCATTTAATCGAGCCAACAGATCAGTAGATAAGATCCTTAACCAATGAATCTAAACCAACCCAATTCCTAACCATCAATCAACTAGATCCATCTTTCGAAAGCAAAAACAAAGTGACAATGAGATCCATCTTAGGTCACTTACTCCTTCTTCCCAACTCGATATCGAAGGACGAAAGTTTTTAGACGACATCATACTCTTCACCTGAGTCTTCGGTTCCACTTCAGTCTTATCAATCCCTCTCACAATCTCCCAAACCCACATTCCCGTCTCATCACCTAATTTGTTTTGTAACAAACTTAAATCTAAATTCCATACTTCTCCTACAGTAGTTCGAATTGACTCTTCTGCTTCTTCTTCTGCTGCTGTTGCTTGAGAAGGATGGTGAATCAGTTCGATTAATGATTTACCTAGTTTACCTCCTAAGAATCGGATTTTGGAAACTTCTAAATCGCGTAAGAAGGATTTGATACAGGATGGTCTGAGAACGGTTTGTGCGTTTGGTTTTTTGTAGGACGAACAAAGTTTGGCTAGCATCTGAAATTTTAAGTCGATTAGACAAATCCATCTCAGTTCAAGTAGGATGATATGTTGAAGAAAAGATTTAATTGACATACCTTGTTAGACGTCACTCCAGCAGAACATGTATAACCTAATTGATCAAAGACAGCTTTCCGACACTGAGCCATCAATTCAGCACCAATCATTAACGCTACATCTGTCCAAGTAGTCGTCATCATCTCATCCACTTCTGAATCAGATGTATTTAAAATAAGATTATGTTCTGTAGATTTCCAATCCAATTGAGGTGGAGGTGGTAAGAAATCATCCAAGTTGTTAGTCTTTGATGTTGAAAGTAAATCTGAATAACGATTGATAAGTATATCTCGAACTGGAATTGAGAAATCTAAAAAAGCTTCATCGATTGAAGCTTTTTCTATTAAATCACAACTTTCAGAAAAGATTTTGAGAATCTTAACTGATTCTCTTCTATATGGATCTAATGAAACCTATGTATTTCGAAACGCCCCGCCCCCCACAAAGAATATCAAGTTTTTCCCGTCAGTCTTCTTATAATAAGTTGATCAATGATTCAAAGTTTGGGTTCAGAATTACCTTATGTGTCTCTGGTTTTGGGTTTTCATGATATTTAGCTTCGGTTTCGGAATCTCCTTGTGCATAGGTCGCTACATGAACACATATCAAATTCGGACATTTCTTTAATGCTTCATCAAATGGTAGATGTCTTGTGATCCCAAATTCTCTAGCTGGATAATTTACAGCAATCACTAATCAAAATCAAAAATCAAGACCAAAACCAAAAGAAGGGTTTTGTTTTAGTTATTTGACTTGTTTCTTTTTTTTTACAAGATTTGTTGTTCACTTACATCCTTTCCATTGTTGGACTGCTAATGGTTTTTCAGGTGCGATCTTTAATCTGACTTGTTCGAATTGAGCATAAGCAGCATCCTACAAACCCCATCCATCATCCAAACTTCAAATCAAAACTTCTTATATCTCTTCAATATCATATCTAATTCAAAAAATTTCTTGGGTCTTACAATATCACAATGAGCAATGACTCGTAATGGATGTCTGATATTTCAAAGTCACACAGAATCAAATCAAGTATGTAAGAAGATAATTGAGTAGCAAGGTTTAGAAGGAGATTGATTGGTTGAACTGACTGACTGTGGTCCTATTGTATTGGAATGGAATTGACGATAAGTAATTTGTTGATGGGTTTGCATTTTGCTTTTTGACTTTCAGGTTCCAGGATTCGGAGGAGAAGCAGAAGTCGTTTCCATTCTTGTGACTTGTTAAAATTCAATTTGGAGTTTCAGTTCAACTTTAATCTGACACGGTACTGTACCGATACCGATACCGATACGGTATCCTCACCATTCGATCACCCTTCGATGTTTCATTCATCCTTCGCTTTCAGACATCTGATCATCATTTGAACTTCTTTAACGCTAGAATAAAACCTTCACATCAATTAAAAATTGTCAAAGAATTTCAGAAAAGTCTGCGAGCCATCAACCTTCCGATCAATGCGCATCGAGCTGTTCAGAAGGTGATCAAGACCTCGTCTTCAACACATTACCTGACTCGCTTTGGCCTCATGTACCAACTTGAGCAGATGAAGAAATGCTGGTTTGAATCACAACTAAGCTTAAACACCACTCGAGTCTCTCAGTTTCTTTGATGATTGTCTGGATGACCCCCGTATTCAGCTACATGTACTGCGCGCGTCTAGAAAGCTCCATGCGAGAACTTGTTAAATAGCTTTACAAGTTTGTCCATTCTTCTGGCCTAGATTCCGAAATACGAAGCAACTTGATGGTCGACATGCAAAAGGACAAGGTCAAGATAAAGATCATCAATTGAAGAGTTTTTTTTCTCAAAGGTTTTTAGTCCGGACCTGTTCAATACCTTTATTCGGTTCCTTAACTCATTTGAGAAATCAAAGATCAAAGTACGATCAGGCACCAGGACAGAGAGTAGTGATAGGATGGGTGTGGAGTTAGATTTCGAATTAACTAAAGAACCTTTCAGTCAATTAGAACCTAACAATCTTTTCATTTGGAGTCTTCATCAATTCGGGATATATAAACCAAGCAATTCCTCACCTAGATTTTGTACTTCTACATCTTTCACATTAAAAGTTTACTTCACCATTTCAAATTTCCACAAAAAACCTCACATTTTTTTTCTTTCTTTTCATCGAGATCTTGTGCTCTAAACTCCTACCCTTTGTTTTTCTCAGGTTTTAGATTCAAATCTCATTTTTACTTTTCTGTGACAGACAGTTTTATTTTAACTTAACACTTTATCCTTTACTTTTCATTTTTATTTGGACGACTATTATTCACAGATTGAGTTTTTTTTGACTCTCTCTTTGTCTCTTTCAAGGATTATCAACTTTCTTCGTACGATTACAAGATCCTGATCCACTAGAATTCACACACACAGAGCAATTTGGTCATTTAGCTTGCTTCTTGGATTTAATAGTCTTTTTTTTCCATTATCGATTTCCAACCGTTCATTATCGGAGATTTACACAATTTTGAAACGGATCCTAAACTTCATTAAAGATGCCTCTTTCTGAAATTAAAAGTAAGTAAAATTCAACGTCTCAGCTTTGGTTTTCTTGACGGTTTTTTGTTTTCCTGTTTAACTTTTTTTTCTACAATTCAACACCGATGATGAGACGTTTACTAATCAGAATTTCTTTTCCAACCATGTCATTTTCTAATCCAACAGACCTTTCACCTAAAAGATCATCACCAGGAAAGTTAGGGAAACCCAAACCATCTCTCTCACTCACTTGTCCACCACCACCTTTGATCGGAATCAACAGACGTACCGAAGGATTCCTTTCACCTGCATTGATTCCGATCCCTTCACCTGATGGATCTGAAGCTCAATCGGTTAGCGGTCGATCTCAATCACCTGCCTGTGGTGTCTTTCAATGGTCTATCAATAATAGTGGATCTGGAAATGTGATGTTACTCAGTCCACTTCCTTGGGAGAGTGGTACGAAGAATAAGATTCCAATGGCACCTCATCTAAGTGAATTTAAGGACTGTTTTTCACCTTTACCGGCTACTCCTCGAAAAGATCGAACAGAAGAAGACAGCGTGTTTGAACAGATGCAATCTCAATATATGTTATCTCGTACTACAGATGATGTTTATGAAGTCACTGAGGTTAGGATTCTTTTTTCTCATTTCAATGATCTAGCTTTTTTGGTTTTCTTTAACTGATTGGGTGATCCCTCATGCTTTCTTGGGTCGATCAGAATGGTGAGATAGTAAACACCTCAAGACGTACGCTTTCTACTAAGGCTAATTCGGCTAATTCGACTCCTACTCCTTCTACTGCTACTACTCCTACTTTGACGAGTATGAAGAATTAGGCTCAGAGTAAGGGTTTCTTGAAGTAGCTCAAATACCCTACTACTTGGGCAATCCATTCAGCTTGCTACTGTTTGTTTTTTGATATCTTCTTTACCTTTTGTTTTAGGTTGACTTATCATTTCTTTTAAGTTTTTTGTTTTGTTTTGTTGTCTTTTCTTTTTTCGAATTTCTCTTTTTTGCTTTTCATGATTTCTTTATCATCTTATTTGAATTTTTGATATTACATTTCATGATTTTGTTGGTTTCTTTTTTTTTCCTTCTTCTCATCTTTTTTTTTTCAATACGTGAGTTTAGAAGTGAGTGTATTGTAAATGATTTTTGGTCTTTTGTATATCTATCTGCATATATAGTCTTAGATGTGTGTAGAATTTTCTTTTTTCTTTTTTGGTGTGTGTTTGTTGATGATGGACTTTGGAAATTGAATACCTATCATTTGTCTCTGTGATCATCCTATTTTGAGAAACGTCAAAGTAAAAGTTGAGTAAAACTTAATTTTTACCCGACATAAGTATGCGCGCGAAGTTTCCTTTGTGAATTCATAGGCCTATGATCAAAAAACAAGCAATACTTTTTATTTGTTGATGGTGGATGGTGCCCAAAGGCACGACGGTTCCATCAGCTTCCACGTATACGCATATCAGAGGGAAACACGTGACTATCCTTATAGCGGGATAGCTGTAAGTTGGACGCATATAGTCAGGGTCCATGTGGAAATTTTTTCCACAGACCATTCCCATATCGCCAACTTCTTCTCCTTTCCCCAGATATCCCACGAGCGTGTTTTCACCTCATCATCACCGTCTTCTCTCTCACTCACTTGTCGAAATTTATTCTCAGCAAATAAATCTTTCTTTTTTTGATTCCTCATTATCTTCTCAAAATACACAAACACCCGGAAACTTATAATCTATCAGAAAATTTTCTGGGTACTCCCTAAATCTAAGACATGTCTGCACCTAAAGATATCGAGGACTTCAACTCTCAAGTGAAGAGGACAAGTGACAGGATCAACGGCAACTCCGCGTCCGTGTCGAGTGCAAACGCGGCTGCTTCGACGCAAGGAGAAACCACATCCGTAGGCTTATCCAACATCAACATGACCTCCCAGACCCAAGCTGCCATCGCTAAGGGGAAAGGATTGAAAGGGAAGAAAGGGGGTAGCCAATCCACTTTGTCTAAGGATCAACCTGCGGGATCCAGCCCTGCCCCACCGACTATCAGCGAACCTGCGGGATCCAGCCCTGCCCCACCGACTATCAGCGAACCTGCGGGAGCAAACCTAGACGATGGTCAACCCTTGTCAGGGAAGGAAACGTCCAACCCAGCCAACCCCGGCGGAGAGTCTGGAAACAAAGCAGCATCCTCAGCAAATAGCTCCGGAGGTTCCACCATACCGGCGACGGCTGCCGTTTCAAGACCTCTTGTCAATCCCGCGCAAGGTGTACCGGCACCTCTTATTGCGGCAGAAGTGATAAATAAAACTGTTGTGAATGGCACATCATGTAAGCTTCGTTACATTCCCCACTCAAAGTGATGCCGCTTTAGCGAAGCCACATACCGTGATGCCGCTTTTGAAGAAGTGATGCCTCATGGAGATGGAAACGGATATGCGCCATCTGGAATAGATACTGACGAATGTGTACCTTTGGGTTACGACGCGTAGTGCCATCAGTTTCATCCGCTGCTGCCCATCCGAAGTTTATGGCAGGTACTAGTACCATCCTGAATCGGATAGACGAATGTTTGCCTGACGCTATTAAGACATGGCTTCAGTCCTGTGGCTTCGATTTGGTAGTGTTGACTCCAGGAGGTACCTCAAAGGAAACGGCAGAACCCACACCTAACACTCAGAATGCCCCAGCATCCCGCGGCCAGAATGCATCTTCCGAAGCGGCCGAAGAGTCCTTGAGTCCTGATGTGGCAGACACCAGTCTAGCAGGTCACAATCTTGCTGCAGCGACCTTGTCCGAGTCTGCAAGTGTGACACCAGGATCAGCCGCGATTCCGGCTAAACGACCGTCCACGACACAGCTTGGGCCTTTTGATCTCACTGTTGACGATGATGAAGAAGTGGTCAAAGACAAACCAAACTCCAACAAAACCATCAAGTTTAGTGAGGAAGGCATTGAGTCTCATGGCCTGGTTTCCTTATCGAAGTTCTTTGCTACCAAGATGGCGACGTTAGACGCATACATCCCCCTTTCCGTGTTTAACACCCAATGGTTGAGACAAGACCTACTTCAGCAATCTACACTCCGTAAACGTTCGGTGAAGGAGAAGTTGGAAGATACGTACATCGGTCTCACTGTTCCTATCGAATGGAAAATGACATTCGGTGAATGGGTGGTTGTGTTCGACTTGTTTATCGCTTATCTGGAATACTACAAGTGGAAAGAACTGGCAGTTAAATTCAGAAGCCACAAGGAGAATGTGTATGCGATCAAACGAGAAAATTCGAACTGGCCGGTTGCATTCCGTTACGACCTAGCTGTACGAACCGCGGTGATGACCTTTCGTTTACCGGACGGGTCAGTCGCCAACCCTGCTATACGAGATGGTCGCCTTGAACGCGAAGCAGTTAGGGAAACCAAGAGGTTAAAGGACTTCTTGCCCGCCTTCAAGGAGATTAATCCTTATGCGGATGGAGAGGCCAAAGCCTTCGTAGACCCAATCACTGGGGTAGATAGCCGCTCTAGCGGCCTGGGAGGAAATCAATCCTTTAACCGACCGACGCCACGCTCTCACAGCTTCTCAAACCATCACTCTTACAACAACTTGCCGGTGTATGATGGCCCAGGAGGTTCTGCGCCTAACAACTTTGACGATAGAAGGCAAGCGTTCAGAAGTGGTCATGCCAGAGGCCGCAGAGGAAGCTGGAACGGTGGAAACCATGGTGCGAGGGCAGGGAGCCCTAGTCGCCGCCGGGAGAATTGGCGAAGAGACCGTGATGACCGTCGAGGTGATGCAAGAGATAATGCTGGACCTGCTGGGAGGCAAATGTAAGCCCCTCGGTTAGAAGAGCCTTGATTGTTCCACCCACGTTTTATTTTTACCCGAGTGATGAAAAGGGAGATCCCCACCTTTCTGTGTGTGTGTGGCGGTAGCCCCGATTAAGTTTGTATCTCCTGCGAGGCTATACAATTTCCTTACAATGTGAAGGCATGTCTACTGTTGAATATGAGATCTTCCTTGTTCCTAAGGAGTTTAAAGGCAGACATTAGCCGACTTTTGGTGTTATCTTAGTACCTGCTTATTTGTGTTGATGAATGCAATAAGCACCTTCTTGGCTTTGTGAAATCTGACTCATGTGCCCTGTTCCGTTGTCCTGCCGATTACTTTAGTGAGACGCGCCCTCGGAGGCTGAGCAAGGAGAGACAGGCAGACGATCAGCCTACTGATGGAAATGTCGGCCTTGAGGTTGATGTGGTGGAGATCACGCAACGACCAGGACAACGTCAGATAGACATGAGTATGTTAAAAGCTTACGTTAACTCGGGGAGTTCGTATGATTCGCGATGGCCAACAGAAGTAGTATCTTGCGGACTGAAGATCCCCGAATGGCGCATGCTCGCGAAAGAATGCGGGCTCGAGGCTGAAGCAGAGGATGTGATCGCAGGCCTGATTAGAGGTTTTCACCAGGGTATTCCGGATCATACTCTGGGGTATCGTAGGTGGTTTACACCAGAGAACCACAAATCGGCATTGTTGGAAGCGGAGAAAATTAAAAATACGTTAGCAAAAGAGCATAGAGAAGGAAGAATATTCGGTCCTTTTACCCATGAAGAAGTGTTCAAGAAAATTGGTTTCTTTCGCTCCAGCCCGATGGGGAGCGTGATTAACGGCGACGGCTCTTTCTGAATCATAAACGATATGTCTTTTCCACAGAATTCAGAGGACACCCCGTCAGTAAACAGCCTAGTGAATAAAAAGGATTTCGACACGACTTGGGACGATTTCAAAATCATTGTGAAGTTTTTTAGTGAAGAAGAAGGAAGAATAGTACTTGCCATTTTTGATTGGGAAAAAGCCTATAGGCAAATTCCAATACATCCATCGCAGTGGAGGTATCTGTTTATCCTGGATCTCCAGAATCGATTATGGCTGGACTGTAGGGTACAGTTTGGTGGTGTTACAGGGTGCGGTGTTTTTGGCCGACCTGCGGATCTATGGAAGAGGATTGTAAAGAAAGTGTTTGGGTTAAAAGGAGCGTTTCTTTGGGTCGAAGACAACTTACTGGTCAAAGACGTCGAGAACAAAACCACGGTAAAGGACATCGTAACGTTGAGTGATTCAATGGGAGTCGCCTCGAATGAAGAAAAGGTACACGAATTCGGAGCGGAACAGCGTTACATTGGTTTTGTGTGGAACTCCTTGGAGAGGACAGGCCGGCTGCCAGAAGATAAATTGAAGGAAAGGAAGGATCAGATTGATTATTTCTTGGTTTCCAACAGATCGTTTACCTTTAAGGAAACCGAGAAGTTGGTAGGAAGATTAGTCCACACATCTTACATAGTATCTAACCTGGTATGCTACATGTCAAGCTTACACAAATGGAAAAACGAGTGGAAAGTTTTGTCAGCAAGGAGGACATTACCAGGCGATGCACGTATAGACTTGATGGAATGGAAACTCACCTTAGCTACGTTTGAGGCGAGGCGGATCATCCCTAGTGTGGAAACTACAGATGTAGGTTGGGTTGGTGATGCCGCGACATCGTTTGGGATAGGAATCTTAGTAGGCAGAAAATGGGCACAGTTTAAGTTGCTCAAAGGATGGAAAGAACATCTGCAAGTGTCGGAAAAGGGAGGAATAGCATGGGCAGAAACTGCCGCTATCCGGTTAGGTCTGCTGGTGGTAAGTATGACCCACGATGTGAAAGGGAAGAAGATAAAGGTCCTTACTGACAACACAACATCGGAATGTGTGGTCCTGAAGCATAAGTCTAGGGACAGAGCGGTAAACGAGGAGTGGAAAAGTATCCAACGGTTGCTTGTAGATCTGCATTGTGACATCGAGGCAGAGAGGGTAGAGTCAGCTAGTAATGACGCGGATGAGTTGTCCAGAGGCATCGGGAAAGTCTTACCTATGGAGGATTGTGTGGTGATCGAGGTTCCGATCGATCTAAAACCTGTACTTGTTCAAGTGTTTCAGGGACGTAAACAGTTTGTACCGTGAGACTTGTATTGCCCCATCCGAAGGCTCCTTGTTGAAATGAAAACGCCACTAGCTCTACGTACCCAATTTGCCGTGTTGTACCCATTTGACCATGTTGACAACAACATGCACTTACTTCAACTGAATTGCGAGGGGGAGGGTGGTAAACACCTCCGGTACTCGGAGCAATCTGTTTGAGAACTATCTTAACCCCCTGCTACATAACCCAACCACCTCACTTGAGCATCGATCGGAGAGCTGTCCAGTAAACAACGACATGAAAGAATTCCTAGTCGGTACGGCTGAAGAAGACGATGACCCAGTAAAGGCTTACATCCTTTATGGCAGCTGGGCGAAGACTACGATCAAGCACTACACAGCTGGCGTTTCGAAGCTTGTGGCATTCGCAAAGATGTTTAACATCCCTCGAACGGCGCTACTTCCCATCGATGCAGACATCCTGTATCAGTTCGTCTTGTGGGCAGGTCCACGACTACCGGAGGATCCTGAAGGAAAGCATCACGTGCCGATCAAGGCTGATACGATACGCACCTACTTGTCGGGAATCAAGGCGTGGCACCTCTACCATAATCGGAGGTACCCGCACGAAGCAACACCTCGAGTCGAGCTGCTACTGACAACGGCGAAGCGACTGGAATTACAAAAGGGAAGGAAAGTGCTGAAAGAGCCAGTTATGATTAGACATCTGTTTCTACTGTTGGAAAGTTTAGTTGGGGGATGCCTGGAGGAGCAAGTAGCTTACACGGTGGCATTGATTGCCTTTTGGGGTATGGCTCGCTTGGGTGAACTCCTCAAGAAACCGAATGCGTCTGACCAGGTTAGAGTAAAGGATGTAATATGGGACCCAAATGATGAATTCTGTACCATAAGGATTCGGGAGGCAAAGACGGCGGCCGTCGGGGAAGTACAAGAGATTCACCTTCAAAAACAACGATCCCTGCTCGATCCAGTTAGCGCCTTACGACGATTGATCCAGTGTACGGGGGCAACGGAAGACGATGCCTTGTTCTCTTACCAGGTGAAGAACCTGCGACGGGTGCTCACGAAATCTAGGAGTCAGGTGATATTCTCAAAGGTCTGGAACGCTAAGTCAAAAACCAAACTCACCGGCCACTCCTTCCGGGTCGGAGGAGCGTCCCTCAGATGGAACCTAGGGGTGTCATTGGGAGATATAGTAGCGATCGGCCGGTGGAGGTCTAAGGCGTATGAGTTCTATATTAGACAGTATACTGAGGAGGACATGAAAGATTGTAAAGAGTTACTGATCCAATTGCAATTATTGTGATCGACACTAGATGATGGATCCCCGACCCGTTTTTCCGGTTCATGAGTTCCAAGACGGGGGGTGTCGGAGATGATGGGCGACCCGGCCCATAGTAGATGGGTGTTCTCAGGCTCAGGCCTATGTCCCAAGTCGTGGGGAAGAGCTCCCCATCTACGAGGCCCGGGTCCTACCCCCCTTACCCGTACCGGATAAGGGGCCCCCCAAAAGACCTAATGCCTCCTCCACGGAGTCCTTAGGTTTGTCTAGGATAAACCGGGTCTACACGTAATACATATTGATTTAAATGTGAAATTGCGTCCTAGTCCCTACCCTTCCCGATAGTGATATGAGAGAGAGAGTGGATCAAAATGTGTAGAGGTACACAAACATGAACACCCGACCTAAAAACCCATGGACAAAACCCATGGCAAACCGATTGTTTTTGGGGTTTTGTCCATTGGTTTTCGCTTCCCCATTGGACAAAACCCCCAAAACAATGGGGTTGCCATGGGTTTTGTCCATGGGTTTTTAGGTTGGGTGTTCATGTTTGTGTACCCCTCATAAAGACAAAGATGTCAAAAATTGTGGGTTTGATTTGTTTTCTTTTTCATTTGATCACAGGCTCATGTTTTGAAAACTGTTTCTAGCTTCTGATTAAAATACTGAGATATATGATCTTGAGTTGTGATGTTGCCTGGATTGCTAATCAATTGCTTCATCTGCCTTTATCACCCATCCTAATTGTATTTAAGGTTCTCTTCTTACAGATATTCGGATCATGAAGGGGATCTGGTTTGTGTTGATGTAAAGATAGGCTCAATTTGAGCAGGTATGTACTGATGATCAACACCTCAAAAAAGACTTTAGAATCTAGATGATAAGGTCTTCAAAGCAAGATAGTGAACTAAACATTCAACGGCTACTCAGCCTTGAAGAGATTTGACATGTGATAAGTGATATGGGGATCAGTTTGGCACGTGGGGTTTGTTTGAAAGATCTTCATAGAGTGAGCTTTTGAAAACGCATGTCAGCTTAAGGCCTGCCTTTGCAAATTACACCGCAAATGAGTAATAAGCGCACTCAACTACCGGGAGGGCAGGACAATCAAATTGTGTGAAAATCTCAAAAGAAACTTGATACCTGAAACCCATTTGCTGTGCATTGTTCTTGCCAGATGACCTTTCTTTTGAGATTCATCTAAAGAAGAACTTGAAGGAGCTTGGGATGAATATATTATTACTAAGCTTGCCGTGATTTTGGTATGTTACTCTGGATCAAGTCCCATGAGTCAAGAGTGATGCCATATGAATAACATCATGAGATGGTCTTGAAGCAGTGCACAATAACTCTGGATCCAACATATATATTGCTCTCTGAATGAGGAATTATAAATTGGACCCAGCTGTTCACTTCATCTTTGAATTTTTCCATTCTCATATTTTCACAGTGACACTCACCCAAAGACTAGTTTTACATGGTCATATTGTATATCATCACTGGATCCAAGGAGACATTTTTGAAAAATCACTCCTTGCTGATCTCAATGATTTGACCTTGGCATCATGTTTGTCTGTGTTATGTGTAGATCTGTGTTGCACCCCAAGGCCCAACACTTGTTGCCACATACTTGTGTCTCCACCCGTCTTTCTACTGAAGTCCGCTTCCTTTGGCTTGACTCCTAGAGTCGAGGCTCAAGCCAGGAGAATGGGGAGACTGTCCCTGCCAAAGATCACCAAAGTGGGGCAGTAAGTGTTGAGGGGTGACAAAGACCTCTACACACCAATATGATTGTGAGGTCAGAACAATAAGAAGGCTGGATCATACTGGCTTGACTGTAGGAGTTAAGCCACAGGAAGAGCACTTCAGTGGAAAGATTGGTGGAGACACAATCTTGTGGCAGAAAGTGTTGAGGTGCAACACAGATCTACACACACCAAAAAACAGTACATTTTGGTAGGTCTTGGTAGTAGTTTTCCAATGTGTAACAAAGTGAACATGGAGACCGTTGACAATCCTTTTATCCTAAAGTTGATTTTGCCATACACCACAGGGCAAATTGTCATCAAGATACCATTGCAAAAGTGGTTGTGTCACAATCTTGGGGAGTGTTGGCCAAAAGTTCAGTGTTTGGTCAGGGCCCAGATCATAGATGGTAGGACTATACTGGCTATTTTATGGCCAAAACCTGAACTTTTGGGCAGAAATCAGCCAATTGTGTAGCCAGTCAATCTGACAAGAGATCTACCAGCCCTTTGGCAAGCAGAAGATGGAAAAAGAAACTGTCTTTGATAAACAACAAATTGGAGGCTGTGAAATTAAACTTTGTTCTTCACATTTGCCTACATAGATGTGGTTCTCACCACATTTGTTTTTGATTTTGACAACAGGAGAGCCCCTAGAATCCATTCTTTGGTCTGGGAGCTCTGCACCACCTCCTCAATCCACACGGGGTTGATAGTGTGGCTGTGGGCAGGAACAAAGAGGTTTGCTTGATCAGCTCCCCCATGATTGCCAGTGTACAAACCTTGGAAGAGTTCATAAGCCATCAAATGGCCCATCTTACGGCACAGAGCCAATCTCACCGCGCTGTTGACTATCTGCAGGCAGCCATCCACCACAGGGCCAATCTGGCCGTACAGCGGTAACCTTTGCTTGAAAAAAGGCAGTCTGGATTACCCTGTGGTGTCTACTGGAGGTGAGATGATTGAGCAGGAGGATACAATTGCTAAGAGATCTTTTCCAAACACATGATGTTCTTGTTTATCTTGTGCTTTTGTTACTTTCACACACCCGGCTAGTAAGTGGCACACTTTTTACAGAAGTAGTGTCTATCATTGGCAGAGTGGGTTGCTGAACACAATTCACATCAATTTAATTTTGTTGACTGTTGACCATAGCCATTTTTTGCTGCAACAACTCAAATTCAGAAAAACCTGACCCTTGACATGAGGCTGGCCTAATCTTAGACACCTTTCTCATCAAAGATTCATGAAGTTGATTCAATGATATGTCCTAGACCATCAAGGCAGTGGTAAACCAGGGTAAACCTCATTCACTGTGAACATCATTCAACTTCCCCAATTTGGAAGAGGACAATGATTAATAGTACAAAATGAGATGGTTAAAACTTACTAGAATCCTGGTATCCAAAATACAAAAGAGAACATGTGTTTGGGGCAAAGCCCAAAGCCTAAGCCAAGGGAAATAATATTACTTGAATAGATGAACACACCCTATGGGGTGGCTAGCGGCCTAAATGTAACATAACCGTACACAAACAAAACAACTGAAAAATAACTGAACCTGAACTAAAACACTAGCAAAATATAACCATACATGAAATAACTTCTACCATAACTGACTTGAAATAACAAAAAATAACCAAATAAAACCATGGCCAAACAATGAAACAACCCACTGGCAAAACCCAACTAACTAAATACCAAAACAATATTCTTCTCTTGTTTTTTAAAAAACTAAACTAAATAACTACCATATCACAAGGGTGGGAGGGTGGGATGAAAAACTGTTGATTTAATGTAATGATACTACTTTTAACAAACTAAATAAGAACTTGGATTCAAAAATAAGAAACTTTGACAAAGGTGAACACAATGGGAAGTTGGTAAAGTAGGTGAACAACAGGTATGATGTCATATCTGTAGATCAAAGATAAGATTAGGGCAAACCCAACCTGTCAGTTAATGGACCAACATGTAATGTATTTTACCAACTATCCCATTCCACTAGGTTAATAACTAGTTACCAACAGCAAAGTTTGTCATAAAGGGATCCAATACTGCACACCTGAGCCATAACACCCACACAAAATATGTGCAGCAAGCTAAGTAAATAGTTTTCTGTCATGTACATACAGGTCTACTCAGTTTTTTGCCCATCAGGATAAATGAACCACATGTTATACCACATGTAACTTCTTTGACTTCAAAAAAATTGTCCCAAAAACCCACTACATATAATTCTGTTGCTTCTCAGGCAATATTGTTGGAGCTATTCCTTAGTAACAGAAAGAGTGTTACATGCAGTTGAGTTGATGAGATTACCTCAAAATGTTGAGTCAGTGTATGTAGTCAATCTTTTGAATGCTTTTGCCAATCTGAAAAATGTTACAGCATGTATTACATATGAATAACTAATCCTGATGAGCAGATAACTGAGCAGAACTGTATGTACATGATAACCACCTATTCACTGAGCCTCCTACACATATGTAGTGTGGGTGTTATGGCTCAGGTGTGGAGTGATAGATCATTTTATGACAAATCATACTCCCAATCATTTTTTCCTGCCCACTTAGGGAAGTTGAATAATAGTGGCTCTCAAACCTGACCCAGATTTGAAAAACCCGGTTGCCCCAGTGGAATTTTTGGCTGGGAGCTGTCAACAAATGTCAACTTGATACACAAAGTTACTGCCAAAAAACAACTGGGTCAACTGGGGTTTTTTAAAACAAGGGCAGGTTTGAGAGCCACTAATGTTTGCAGTGCTTGTATAATGCTCATATCATTTATATTATTTCACTAGCGTGGGGTCTTGGCCAACAGCAATCTCAGAATAGATTTCAAGTTGCTCAATTTGAAGATCATGTTCATTGTTAAGCTAGGTTCAATTTGAAATAAACATGACAAACATAATTGTGTTAATGTGATAAAAAAGGAATATGTTTGCAAAGACAAACATAATTTTGTTAATGTAATAAAAAAGGAATATGTCTGCAAACAAAACGTTTTAATGATAATGATAGAATTACAAAGGAAAGGGACCTTCCAAAATCAACCCTTTGGTAGATGTGGAGGTCAGTTTTGTTCGGGTCATTGTTCTTCTTCTACAATTTTGATGATGGCTTCTACAACAGATGGATCAGATAAAGTAGAAAGATCTCCAAGTTGATGTGCTTCACCAGCCACTACTTTTCGAAGGATTCTTCGCATGATCTAGTGTTTATCACCATTTGAAGTCACAACTCAAGATTAGAAAACGCTTAGAATGGACAAGATTTATCAATAAAGCTAACCTTTCCTGATCGAGTTTTGGGTAAGTCTTCGACTAATGCAATCCGCTTGGGTGCAGCAAATGGTCCAATGATCTTTCGAACTTGCACAGTAAGTTCTTTGATCAAAGCAGCCTCTTTAGATGGCTCGAACCCGTATGAAGGCTTGAGTGTAACAAACGCACTATCCCAAATTTACCGCGTGAGTCAGTTTGTGTTGATTAGCTGGATGGGTGGGAATATTATTTTGCAACTTACAACACAGTTTGCCCAGTAGTCTCATCTGGAGCTCCTACGACAGCTGTTTCTGCTACAGCAGCATGCTGAATCAAGGCTGATTCGATTTCAGCAGTCGAAAGACGATGTCCGGATACGTTCAATACATCTTCATGGGGATCAAAAGTAAATCTTCGTCAGTTTGACACAAAAAAGACACTTCCAATCCTTTCAAGCTAAACTAAACCGACCATCAACACGTCCTCTGATCCAATAATAGCCATCAGCATCCCGTCCAGCTCCATCACCAGTAAAGTAATAACCGGCATAAGGCCTGAGATAAGTATCTAAGAAACGGGAATGGTCTCCATAGATTGTTCGTGCCATCGATGGCCAAGGTTTCTTGATGGTCAGTACACCCTCTACCATCCCAGTTTCCTCTGAAATTGATTGATCATCGGCCAGTTTGCCTGTGGTGGGCTCAAGTAGAACGGGTTCGATACCAAAGAATGGTCGGGTGGCAGAACCTGGTTTGGGTTTAGTAGCTCCGGGTAGAGGTCTAGGTCCGAACAGGCGCACCCGTTAGCACAGGCAGGCAATTGTGAAGTACAAATTAACCAGCTTTACTCACGTGATGACGATTGAACCGGTCTCTGTCTGCCAGTAGGTATCCACAACAGCACACCGGCCCTTACCAACTTGCTCATGGTACCATGTCCATGCTTCTGGGTTGATTGGTTCCCCTACAGACCCTATGGTCCGCAAAGAAGAGAGATCATGTCCTTCTACGTGCTGATTACCTAATCGGCGGAGAAGTCGAATTGCAGTACTAAGAAAGGTACATGGTGTGAGCCGATTACTTGCAATATGCGCCACGAAAAGGAAGGGAAACCCACGGGGCTGTGTAAAATTGGGTTAGCTTGTGTTTGCTGACTGTTTCCCAATATCGAGATGGAGTCGGATAGAGAGGCGTAGATTCGAATATTGTGGTAGTAACTCCGTTCATCAGAGGACCATAGATGATGTATGTATGGCCTGTGATCCATCCGACTGAGGAAAAGAGTCCAATACAAGACTAGTAAGCAAAGAATGACAAGGAATGTTACACCCCACAAAGAGACTCTTCACTAACCATCAGCCATACAGGCAAAGCGATCATCTTCGTGTACATCAAAGACGTATTTGACCGTCATCGCCGCACCGAGTAAATATCCACCAGTGGTATGAAGTAATCCTTTTGGCTTTCCAGTACTTCCGGAAGTATATAGAATGAATAAAGGATCTTCACTGTCCATGATTTCAATGGGACAATAAGGCTTAGCCAATGCGCAAACTTCATGCCACCACACATCTCGACCTTCCACAAAGTTGACATTGGATCCAGTGCGCTTATAAACAATCACCTTGCGGGCGATTTCAGGGTCCGTGATGCCCGAAAGAGCGGTATCAACGATCGATTTTGTGGCAATATTTTTCCCGCCTCGTTTGCCTTCATCCGTAGTGATGACAACTTTTGATCGAGCGTCTTGAACGCGATCTCGAAGCGATTCTGCCGAGAAACCAGCAAAGATGACGGAATGAATCGCACCAATCCGAGCACATGCCAGAAAAGCCACCACGGCCTGTGGTATCATAGGCAGATATATGGCCACTGTCTGAGCTTGTAAGTGATCACATCAAAAGATGAATGTAAGGGGTCAGCTTAGCGGATAGATTGTGTGATGCATCCCAAGGGTGCTTACTGCATATATATCAAATAGATCGGAGGTTTTGTTAACTTACATCGCCTTTTCTGACACCCATGGACACCAATACGTTAGCGAGCCTGCAAACTTCTTGCAGAAGCTCCCTGTACGACATCTCGGCACTGTCAGCCGGCTCGTCTGCTTCCCAGATGATGGCGGTCTGTACAGATTGGAATTACACCACCTGATCAGAACGGAAACACACTGTGAGGATACGTATTGAAAACCGTTGATACTTTATCTGGGTGCTTGATAGCCCATCGATCAACGCAATTATATGATGCATTCAATCCACCATTTTCAAACCATCTCATATCACCGCAATCGAATCCACCTTGTTTGACTTGAGTGTATGGACGATGCCAATGAATCACTTCTTTAGCATGCTGATTACAATATGTCAATACGCTATCTTAAAATTGAAATCCAAAGAAATTCGGAATGATGAAATTTGAGTATTTCGAACCTTGTCCCAAAATTCAACCGGACTCTCGATACTTTGCTTGTACATCGTTTCATAGGCTGCCTCATCAACATGGGGTTTTGGATGCCCGCTTAGAAGTGATGGGATCTCTAAGGCTTTGATAGTTGACTGGGTTGCCATGTTGTCAGATCTGAATCGAGTTACAGGTATTTATGTAGTGTGTGCGTGATCGAGTAGCTGGATCTGAGATTGGAAGGACTTTGCGAAAAATTCGAGCCTGAGGGAAATGAGAGTAGGATGAATATCGGCTGATTGGTTTTAAGCAACTTTTCTGAAATATCGAGGATGAGAATGAAGAGAATATAAGGAACCAAACCATGAATCACATCAGCTGACCTTGACATATGCCAACGCTTTCTGAGTTACATAAGCGGTGGTTTGTATCTTGTTTTCAATTGAGTGGGTAAAAATCAATTTGAACTGATCGTTCAATCCTCACTGTATCGGCCTGCGGAAAATGGTGCGGGAACTTGCGGGAAGAGCGCTGTGTGTGAACGGTGGAGGATTCAACCCGGCAGCCTGCAGGAGACGGACGGTCTCCGAGGCGAGACTTCACGGTAGACTTGAGAAACAAATGTAGTGTATAAAAATGTAGTTCAAACTTCATCCGCCAGCCTCCGCCACATTCCATGACCCCGGCTGCCGGGGTCACACCCGGCGCCTTTTTCGTGGCCGTGGCCAGGGCCAGGGCCATGGCCTGACATGATGTGGCCCAGTGTGGCCTTTCATTTAAACAACCTAAGATCCTCATTTTAAGTTGCTAATCCCTGCTTAAGATAATCTTTAAGGGGGCTTTAACTGAGTTCAATGCTCTGTGAAGCCCATGAAGGGGTGGGGGTGAGGGCAGAGGTCCCGGCCTTTGGGAGGACGGACAGTGTCAGAGCTCTGACACTGTCAGGCCACTGTTAACCCATTAATTCATGGGTTCTCACTTCCCCTGGAAACTTTCGCCGGGAACTGTCCTCTGACTGTCCCCATCGTCGAACACAACCTGAACATATGGGGTGAAATGTGTCAACACATATCACCCGCTACCCATCACCCGTGAATCATCATACTCCCCAACTCCATCGACTCAATCACCTTATCCTTTATTCCACTTCTTGCCACCTCAGAACGTCTCTCAACGAACTTCACCATGCTATTGCACGAATTTGTCACTGCACTCAATCAAAATTACCCGCTGCTCCATTCGACCCTCGAGGTTCACGACTTTACACGATTTGTTGCATTGGCCGCAGAGGTAGCTAACCGCGCTAAAGGGCTACTCAGCAATGAAGCCCAAATCATCACGCCATTCCTACGCAAAGCCTTGCACTTATCTCTATCCAAAGAGATGTGCTACAACCTCTGGCACGCCACCTACCCCCTCTTCACCGCCACCCACATACAACCTGGCCTTTTGATTCAACGGCACGGCTATCAACCAGACTTGTCAGTCAAGATACCTGAATATTACCTGGTCTCGCCGGTCAAGCATTGCTTGACGTGCCCCAAGCCCCACAAGTTGCACCTACGCTCTCGAATCGACGGGTACCTCTACGATGTGGACGGTGTCCACACCATTGGTATTGTCACCCTCAAATGTCCAGGTGAGCGCTGTTTGACCCATCTCCCTCCCCCATCAACAAACCAACCAACCCGTACTATCCATTTCAACAGGTTGTCCCACTTATTACCGCCCAAGCTACTATTCAAAAAATCGTGTCCGCACCTACTACTCCTCGAACCTCGGGCGGAACCAAGAGACCTACCAAGTATCTTGTCATTTTTTCATGACCCATCGACTGGCGGAGCTACTCAGAGAAGGCACGATGCTTGCCCAGTACGTCTGTTTCCAGTTTAAGATAATGCAATCTAACACTTTCATCTAACACTCTCACTAATTAATTAAATCATTTAACCAATGTTCCTCTGTCATATCACAGCATCTCAAACTTCAACCTCGCCAACCTGTTCAACCGATGTTACGTTGATCGTCTTTCACTGCCATCACTCGACGGTGCCCCCACCATTCAGCCCGATCTTTCTGATATTACCTGCCGAGACGCTCTAGACATCCACTGCCTCCTCCTGAAATCAGACACTGCTGGCACGTGTTTGCGTGTCGATGTCTCGGACGACTCTTTGCCCTCAGAAAAACGCTATCACCAAGCAATGCAAGATGTCCTAGAATGGATCGCGTTGGAAGGCAGCAAGCATCGCAATCATGCCTGTTCTGCATGTGTGCGAGTTCTCCCGCTGCCCTCCGAAGATGGCAAACCAAAATTGGGCTGTACGACTCCTTTTTCATTTGCGTTTTCTCTGCTGTGGTTCACGAAGGTTGATTTATATACGTTCACTTAGATATCCGTGCGGTGGTGACAGACGGCCTTACCATAGGCCACTGGCGTTGCACTGCCACCCAAGAGCAGCTGCGTGATCTCGCTTGTGAAGATGGTTTACCCCCGCCAAAAGGGCCATGTACATCACCTCTCGAACGAGTTTCGGATCGATTCTGCCCCTTACACCATCAGCGCCTTGGGAAGCGTTGCGTTGCTCAACCATGCAAAAGCGACGCCCTCGATGGGCAGGCAACCTGTGCGCTTCAAGAGCACACCGAAGCGTACTCGAAATTCAAAGCCCATATCACTTCCAACTTTGCCCTGACTTCTATGCTTAATCGACCTGGATCAAACCGGCCTTCGGATCCAACTGTCCATCAAGATTGGAACACTGCGGAACTGGTAGGCCTTGACAACATTCAACAAGGCGATGAAATGGATCGCCTGCACGAGCAGGGACGTGAAGGCGCCGACGCGACTCCATCTCGAATCAGCCTGTCCCGAGCACGAACACACAATGACCAGCTCATCGTGGCTACCTGTGGAGTCATCCTGGCTAGGGAAACGTTTTATCACTCTGAGGGTGTCAGTGCAGTCCGTGTAAGTGATTTTGCAAGGAATCTTGACCGCGCCTAACGACTGACTAACCCCCGGACGGACGGCACTTAGGATTTCTTACTTCGAACATTCCCGCGAAAATTGCCTCAAGTCTGCTTCTACGACAATGCATGCAAGCTAGTCGATCATATATACCACGGGGGCTCGGACTCCACCCGCTTCTTGGACACTGTCATCCCCGTGGACCCCTTTCACTTCCACTCGCACAAGGAGAGCGACGAGTTTTGCCAATATTATACGGACCCAAAACTGTTCCCAGAGCTCCGAGACGCCCACGGTTGGTATTTCAACTCTTCAGCGGGCGAGTGCAGCAATGTCTGGTATGGTGGTTTTGCCTCAATGGCAAGAAACATGCACCGCATCCGTTTTAATTTCATGATGGAAGACATGACCGAGCGGCGAAATGACTGGTTAATCAAAAGGCTATCGAAAAGGGCAGATCTCACATTCATAGGAGACATCCTTTTGTGATGTGATACAATTATCGAACCACCTCCGTTTTTGTAACTAACTGATTTGAAAAAAAAAGTAAAGGCTCAACTCTGCCACTTTTCACTAGTTAATTATATGCAGTGTGTTACTGTAAAGTAAATTCAGTACATGTGTTTCTTTCTCTGATTTTTGCCGAGCCCACCCATTCCACTTTGAATGAAAGGTAAAACATAACAAAATTTCTGGCACAGTGTTTTGAAGGCAGTGAAATCCTCATCAGTAATTCAAAGTTCCATTTCAGTAGATTAATCAATCATACGGATTAGACATCCAATAGACATAAGATTTTAATATTTGGATTGGATGGATCATATATTTAACAAAGATGAATTACTGATGAGATGAACTGAACACAAATGAATATAACTTGTCGAGGATAAAGAAATCGAATTGAGTTTCAGGAATAGTGGTTCATGAAGAATCTTCAAACTGTAAGTCAAGCGCAACACAGAAGTTATTGCAAGTGTGTTCGTCTGGAAAGCGCCGGATGGCACATTGACCAAAATTCCCAATGGTCCAGTGTCCCCTACAAGCGCAGAGATTCACTCAGCAGCGTACATACATGCAAGCCATCATCCAGGTGGCTCACTTACGTGACATCATGAACAACCGCTTCGGTAATTACTGGCCCAACACCCTGGAAACCAGCAATTACGCTGCTTCCACCAGATTCGTTGTAGGACCAGTGAGAGAAAGCATTGAGAAGTTTCCGGATGGATGTCGAGCGATAGTGGTGGTTTGGTGGCCTGGTAATTGGGTAGAATGCGGAGTCCAGGCTGTACATTTCGCGAGGACCTTCAACCAGCTCCTCGGCTGTGAAAGCACTCAAATTGTGGTGAGCACTATGTACCAAAGCCTGGTAGTGCAACTCCCCAATAACGTTCTCCTGGAACTGTGGCAAAAAAAAAGAGTCAGTGCTAAGACTAACAACGTAATGAAACCCGAAAAGACTGACACGCAGCATTTGAAGAGTTTCCCATTCACAGTCACTTGAGTTCCCCGTGGTCATGACATCTCCAACATCCTCTCGAAACCTCTCTAGAGAGACAGCCACATGAAGGTTTGTCTGGGCAATTCCCTGATATACAGACAGTGCACGGTCATTTTGATGGAATACGCGAATACCAAGGGGGATACTCAGGTTGCCCTTAGAAAGCGTCCCTTTGTAAGTCGACCGAAAATCCCATGCGTGGATGAACTCGTTGGAGATGGTTATAAGGGCAGGTTGTCCACAAAAAGTCCATCCAATACCATTGGATGGGGCATGTTGTATGCAAAAGATGGTGGCATTGTTGTGCGGATTGCCCATTGATAGATTAGTTTGAACAAGTTGAACGAGGGGGAGGGTGTATCGGCCAAGGTGCTGTGATACCAAGGTGGGATTGAACGCGTGCACCAATACCACGTTCTCTGAAATTAACAAACATCAGAACCATCCTTCAATATGGATGAGGGGATAGGAAGACAGGTAGGCATGCGTACCCATTCCGCAGACTGAGTGCAGAGTGATCGATGCTGGATCAATGAGACCGAAGGTGGTTGCTTCGGAAGCACTGGGTGACTCGGCCTCAGCTTCATCATCCAAATTACCGGATAGTTCCAAGTTGGAGGAAATAGGGTCACTTGTAACTGGGAGTTGGAGTTGGACGTGTTCGTCCTCAACTTGAGTATTAGTAGAGGAGGCGGAATCGTCGCTGTCCGAAAAGTGGTTCTCGGTGTCGTTCATGGCGGTACTAAAGAAAAAAAGGGACATGGCCAATCAGGTCAGCCATGTTTGTGTGTGAGAATGAGGAGGGGAGGGACGATAATACTCTATAGAACAAGACGAGAACAAGATGCCAAGCAGATAATCGATAATGATAATTCAATCGGAAACAGTATCCTAAGATGAAGAGGAGGGTGTTTTGGTTATTGAGAAACATGAAAATATATATACAAACAAGCTAGTTAGTTCATAGGCTTCGGTCATGACCAAGGAGGTAACAAATGAGCTTACAGTAACAAGCTCTGGCATTCTTCCCCTTCTCCGACCATTCTCATTAGCATCCATTCTACCTACATTCTTACGTTTGTACCTGGATTGAAGCTTGGATGGGTGAACATTCAATATCTTGTTAGTTAGCACCGCAAGACTGTAGCTCACATTGCTTCAATCCTGATGACTTCCAATAGTAGCGAATCTTGCTATGAAAGAATGAGTACATTTGGTTAGTTCCGAATGAACGTAGCGCACATTCCTTGAATAACTGTCGAGTTATTGGCACCTACCTGATCTAATGACTTCCAAGATTAGCGAATCCCTGATTCGCTCATCTTAGGCTGCCTACGTAATCGAATTCATCGCGTACACAAGGAACGCGAACCCCTGGCCAGATGGACTAAGCGAGCATGGACATGCTCGCTTAATCCATTCATCCCTAACAAGCGGGCCATACAGATCGTAAGTGTTGGTGATGGGACCATGGTGCTGGAAGAACAATGAGATCGCTTTATGTAACCCAAATAATGTTTCGATTACTCCGAAGATTAGGTCGACCAGTTCACGGGTATTGGAGAGGGAGCATCACGTATCAAATACAAACAATAAGGGCACAGATTCCGGTCGAGTAAACTTGGAGATATGGCACAGACAGTGTACTTTCGCACAGAATACAATGTGGGCCCATTGTCGTTAGTTCCAAAACAGATAGGATGACAAAAAAAAGCCTGTGGTACCAAATCATTTACCCAATTTACGTTTCTGACCTCTCTGCAGAGGTTCTTGCAGAGACGCTTGAGAGGTGGCATTAGCGCCGATGTTGGCGCCTGCCAGGCGTCCTACTTCGACGAATTCTTTGTGGAACTCTTGACGCAGAGCTCCGATGGTGGGTGTACAGTTGATGCTGTTCTGCAGGGCTTCCCATCTTCGCAACCTTGGTTCAGTTACAAGGTCAAGCCATTGCGCGTACCGATAGACAGTGCGGTCACCTCGGACAAATTGATGCTTGAACATCGCATCCCAAGCGCGTAGACGGGGCATGGTTGACAACAACATGTGCCACTCCATCAGGTGACTCATCGGTGCATCATCGTCGGGCCACGAAGCTTTGGCGGTGTGGTCTGAGTCAGGTTGCTGTTTCATAAGAAGGTTACTGAGTTAGTTTTATGTGATGAATATTGCTGAACGTATATAGAGCTCACCGCTTGAGCTGGATCCTGGTTGACCGAGCTAGCCGGGATGTTGGGAATGACCTCCACCTCATCGTCATCGTCTGGATCATGTAGGCCTGGTTGTGATGACGTGGGCGCCGCCGGCGCCTTCACAGGGGAGGTGCTGCTCACACCACTTGGAAGGTAAGGGGTGGGGGGGCGAGGCGAGGTGGTTGTCTTGTAGGTCGACTTGAGGAAATAGTCAAAACGCAAACACTCCTTTTCTTTAAGCGGCACCCGTTTAACAAGTATCTGTCGGGGCGCAATGGGGTGGCGAGAGGGGACGTCTACACCTTGCGTACACTGGAAAACATTAGGTGTTAGGATCAACATGTCATGAAATGACATAGTATAGACTGAGCCTCGTACCCATCCATCCAATGTCGGATCCCATATCGAAAAAGTTCGACTCCAGCCGTCGGGGTCTTCCAGACCTTCTATGACAGCAGCCTCATTGACGAGGTGCTGGCATTGGTCCAGGGTGAATTTCGGCCATTTTGATGCGAGGAAGGAGAAGAATTTGGGTGCTTCTTCGGCCTAGGGACGAGATTGGGTTGAACAAGGGTTGTTCAGATCAAAGAAAAGAGAAATAAAGCACTTACTCGGAGCCATGCAACGACTTTGACAACCTTGGCCTCATCAGCTTCTAGGCGTTGATCTCGTTTGTTGGCTTCGAGACGCTCCGAATGCAATTCAAAAAACCGGCCAAGCTGAGCATTGTCCATTTCTTGCGCGAGGCAAGCGCCAGTCTGGGCGCTCTGATTTGGCAGGCGCCTGTGCATTGGGAGATTGGCGGCCTGGCGCGATCCTTCGATGACCTCTACAGATGATTCCCGATTCAAACGCTTTAGAACTGGGTGGATGGCTGGAGCAGCGCTGGTACTGGCGTGAGGCTTGGTGGTGTTTGTCTTGTGGGCATGACCCTTGGCTGGACAGGCGCGGTTCTTGTCTCCCAATTTTTGACAGCACTGTGATGGAAATAATGGGTTCAGAATGCAACATTGTTGAGTATTTAGGGAGTAGAAGAAGGACCTACCGAGGCACAGGCGTGGTAGTGACATTGTTTGTTGCCTTTGCGTGCGTCGGTTGGTTTATGAGCGCTAGTGCGACCCCCAACTCCGCGGCATAGGATACCGTCCGTTTGCTTGGGAGGTCGTGCTTTTGAGGTAGGGGCCGTGGTGGGGAATAGTTGCTCCACCAATTGCTGGCTTGCGAACATTGTGAGTTGTTGTGGTGGGCCGATATCTGAATTTGATGCCGTGGGATTTTGGGTGGCGACGGGCTGACTAGGAGGTGTGTATGGGATTGGAGGCCAGTGGCCCGCGTTTATGGATGCGATCTCGTGATTGAGCTTTGCAAAAGTCCAGCTTCGGTAAAAATGCCCTTGGCCACCAGGAGGAGGCTGGATGCTGCACTGTATTATTCAAAGGGGTGGTCAGTTACTCGGTGAAATTTTTCAAAGAGATAATGGAGGAAGGTAAACTCACCGCGACGCGCCAATAAGTTGAAAGTTGCCGTATGTACTTCAATGGCATGTCCTGCCTCCCTTGCGCATAACAGGCTGGGCAGGCCAAGCCCGTTGAATGGTGCAATTGGGGAAGTGGTAGTGGTCGACCCGGGTTGAGACGGTGGAAACTGGAATCGATGTATTGTGCGGATTTCATGGTGGCTACATGAGATGAGAGGGATCGAGGAGGTGATGAGAGGGATCGAGGACGAGGTCGTAGTGGAACATAATTGTGAAGGGGTACCGCGATGGCGGGGGATGGGTCCGACGGGTTTCTTGATCTGTAACACTGGGTGTCTATCATGTGTGAGATGTGGGAAATGTGATAGGGGGATTTCAGCGTGGGTGTGTCGTAAAGTATAGGGGTGTGAAAGCCGGCCAATGAGCTATCACGGAGCAAAGACATCTGGCTGAAATGTGTGAGTGTCACGGTTCTGACACTACTGTCAGGGTCCTCCCGAAAGCCAGGTGTTCCCGGTGAGGGCCATGCGTGGCCTAAGCCCTGGCCCTTGCCATGGGCCACTCCAGGGCGCCTCGTGGCTTCGTGGCACCGGGTGTGAGCGTGACCCCGGCATGCATAAACTTAACAGGGTCCCACGCTCGCGCATCCTCGCGAGGCGTCGAGCGGGGACTTACGCCAAATGTGTACGCTCCATAACCTCAGAGATTTGGGTTTGGCAGGGAGCTTGCTTCAAGGCCTTATACCTTTTTCCACACCGAGGATTGGGTATAGTCCAAAGGAAAAAGTTGAGTGCCTGCCTCTTCCGCATAATGAACATATTTTTTTCCTGAGGAAAGTGCTTCCCTCTTGCCTAAAATGTGCATCAAATACCAAATTTGCTGCTAAGACCCAATCTTTGAAGCACATTTTTGGAAAGAAGGGATTAACTTCCTCGGGAAAAAAAATTGTAGTCTCAGCGCAAGATATTGGCGCACAAGTTCTCTCTTTGGACTATATCCAAATCCTCAGTGTGGAAAAAGGTATAAGGACTTGAAGCAAGCTCCCTGCCAAACCCAAATCTCTGAGGTTTTGGAGCGTACACATTTGGCGTAAGTCTCTCGCTCGACACCTCGCGAGGATGCGCGAGCGTGGGACTTTGTTAAATTTACGGCTTGCACTACATGAACAGTGTCAGCCAGGGCATGAGTAACCTATCTCCTGGCTAACATACAAAGACATAAAAACCACATGTGAACACATAAGAACACAAGAATGCTCATACTCGAGTAACATTCTTCCTCTTTCATAATATTTCATAATTCTTTTGAATTCATACATTGTTTAAGTTCTATACATTCTTTTTATAATTGTAATCAATAATCAGGAGTCTTGTGAAAGTGGTTCTAAATTAATTCATGAAATTATAAACTCCTGAAGGAAGTATGAGTTTCCAGCAATGATTCTGGATTTGGAGTGATGACCCAACTTGAGTCTTAATACATCTAAAACCTGCCAGCTCCCAACATAAGGGGATTTTTGTCTGACGGTCTGGGAATTTGTATAACTGGATTGGGTGAATGATTAAATTAGTTATTGGATGACGCTTGAGAGCATCTCCACCGCTGGTGTATAAAAAAGTACTCTGTACAATGACCTTTTGACAGGTCTCAGCCTGTATGCCAGATTTGCGCAGAGGCAGGCAAAACCGCGGCCGTGTAAAAGCTGCCAGGTGAAAACATTATATGCCTTGGACCCAAGCACAGGATCATTTGTCTTGTCCAAAATGACAGGGAAGGTCAGACAATAATTCAGATTTTGGTGATCTTTGCCTTTTTGTACGCCTTCCAATTTGGACTCTCCCGGTCAAGATTTGGATGTCGCGTAACCCATACAGGCTGCTTCCACAATCTGGTGGCTTGAATATTTTCCCATGAGACATGAAAACAGCCTTTATTTGGGATTTTGCACGCCCCAGTGGCAATGCTCTGAAAGGGGGAATTAGTGGGTTCAAGGAAAAGCTTGATTTGAATTAAACAAATTAGTCATGACAGCGGAATTCCTGAAGGGCTTGTCATATGTATGTAAAACAATTAATAATATTACAAATATTTGTGTGCACTTTTAGAGTTGGAATAGGTATAAAACCTGGTTATTTTTCTACTTTCTTTTTGTTCTTCATCTCTTACTATTACCAATAATCCAATCAACAAGTTTTCACTCAAACTTCTATAATCAGTGCCCATTTTATTCCAGTTGCCGTTGAACCACTCTGGTTAAAACCCCCCTGGATAGCAATCTCCACGCTTGAAGTTTGGATTGAATCCTTTTGTTATTGTTAACATTTGTTATTTTATAAAGTTCATAGTTACTTCAACAATCTAGCACAATATTACTTGTTACTCATGTATACTTTCTTGTTCAATAAGTCTTTTTGTTGACAGAAAGCACCAGGTGAAGAACCCATCCTAAAACTATCAAGAACACCCTTTTGAATACCATATGAAGCAGTAAAAAACCAAAATTTGTACTGAGACAATTCTGGTCATGTTAGTAGGTTTTTGTACAAGAAACTTGAAAAAATCCTTTGTGAGCCATCCATTCCCATCTGGATGGCACATCTGCAAGGACAGAAACCGGTTTCCAGCAAATGGACAGCAACTTTACCACTGTTAATGTGATATTGCATCTTTTGGCCTTATATCACATACCAAATGATACTAAGTTTGACTCCAAAGGAGGTTTCAATTCCTCTGATGTTGATACATCTAGAGAAAAGGTTTTCAAGAAAAATAAAAACATACTTGTCCTGTTGGTAGGTACAAAGTCATAAAAATCAATTTTGACCCTAAAAAACTCAAAAGTTACTGATTTTGTCAGTAGGTCAGCCTTTCATTGACCCTCAATCCAGTCCAAGTAGGAAGGTCTCTTCACCTGGAGCTTCCTGTGATTTCTATCAGGAAAGATTTCACAATCATTGCCCATGGGATTACAAGCACAATAAAGTCATCTACTCTCATGACATATTATTTTATGAATCTGATTTTTCTTGATCTTGTCTCTCAAAACTCCCTTGCCCCTCTTCCTCTAACCCTTTGCTGGAAGACTCTTCATCCATTTCTTGCATGCCACCTGACACCAACATGTCAAATATCTTGCCTTCCCAGTCTATTGTTTCATTGTCCCAGGATGACACTCCCATGCATGGCCTTTCTCAATCAGAAGACAAATCCTTATTTAATATCCGGCTTCCTGGCCTTTCTCCACCCAATAGTGCTGATTCATTTGCCAATGAGCTCACCAACAACTCTGCCTCTTCTGCCTAGCCAGATAGCGACAACACAGCTGCACCCTCTTCTGCCAATGACAACTCCCTGGCTGATTATCATCCCATGGACACTCTTGGTGATGTAAGCGGTCAGGTTGATAACCTTGGATCCATTCACTCTCCTCTGCCTCCTGAGAATGCTCACTGGTTCTACTAGGACGCTTCTCCTGTGGCTCCGCGTAACATCTATCCCTCTATTGACACCAACAACATTATTGTGACTCACTGATGTCATGCAAAATTGATCCAAACTAACAGCCCCTCTTCTCCAAAAACTTTGACCTGTGCTCTATGTGGTCCATTAGCCAATGAATGGTCTGCAGCCATGGCTACTGAACTAGCTAATATGAAGCATCAGTACATGTGGTTGGTGGTAGAACTCCCTGATGATTGTACTGACATTGCAACTACTTGGGCTTATAAGATCAAGATCAATGCCAATGGATGTTTCCTGTCAGCTGAAGTCTAAAAGGAGATGCCTTTTACAAACTCTAGACTGAATTTTCTTACTCAAATCCGGAATTGGGCAGTTAGGGTGGGCTTTGTTTCAGCAAATTTGATAAATCTCTGTTGAGGGAAATTCGAGCCCAAAGTTAGTTTTTTGTATTTAGTTTAAAGAACTTGACAAAATTGGTAGTACTCACAGAATTAGTTAGTATCTGAGGTCTTCTACAAATGGGTACAAGGTACTCCTATTCCAGGGCAGGTCTTAAGATCTACTTCTTAAAGGAAGGGTAAAGGCTAGCTTTATCCCTTCAATAAAAAAGATCTGAGAACTATCTTAGACAAGTAACAGTTTTGAGGTTTTCAGTATTTAATTCGTGATCTTGATAGTGGTTCACCAACTAGCTAGTAGATATCTGATTAAACCAATAACAATGTGAAAAACACTTTGTAAGCTAAGAAAGTAGAAAAAAGTGGGTTTACTGGAGTAAAGACACATATTCTAATTTAAAAGTAATTGGCTGGGTTTTTAGGACTGTTATAGATTTAGAAAAGTATCTAAAAGTTGGGTTTTTTTGTTGGGTAAAGTATAAGATGATTTTTCTTTGTTGATACGAAATAGTTTGTTCCTTTATATCAATTTTTAGAGGAATATTTTGTTTTGTTAGAGCCCAGTTCTTGGTTCCTTGGTCTTGACTATAGTTCAGGGTTCAATTCGTGAACCAGTCCAGTTCTGTAATTAACTATGTGGTCATCACTGCGCCATTCCAGGGTTTCCAATTGTAGCCCTTGATACGCCACGTTTGACTGATTCTTTTTGGGCTAGTTGATGATGGTTTTTCTTGGGCAGGGTATCCGATCTAGGACTTGTTTGTTCAAGTCGTTTTAGCTGGTTCTTCCTGACTTGTGTTTGAAGATATTGAAACTTGAGTTGGAGATGTAGGTTCTTGTTTGAAGGGGCTTGTTTACAGAGTTCCTTCGAAGCTAGTCAGAAATGTAAAAAGGTTTTATATATATATGTATATTTTTCATAGTAGTTTATTGTTTTTATACTTAGCACCATGCCCGTGTGGTGTTTGCTCATCAACAAGCGCACACGAGTCGCCTTTGTGCCTCAATGGGAGTTTGTGTGCGCTCGTCGTCGGGCGACTGCCACAAGGACATGGTGTAGTTTGACATCCTTAGGAGTGTGTAATACTCTCTAGGCTGACATTTCCTTAAGTTTAAAGCACAACTCTGCACTGAAGGTTTCTCTTAAGTTCAAAACATTGACTACCACAAGACTTATGCTCCTACCGGCTGTAAGTCAACACTATGTGTTTTCTTGGGTGTTGCGGTTGTCAATGATTTTAAGGTTGAGTGAATGGACGCTGTGGCCACATTTCTCAATGATGTACCAAGTGAGGTAATCTTCCTCTGAGTCCCTCAAGGTCTGAATGTCATGAATTGTACTGCAAAGACTGTTCTTTGACTCAGTAAATACCCGTACAGACTGAAGCAGTTGCCAAGGTGTTGGTCTCCAAAACTTGTGTCCATCTTCACTTTGATCAACTTCTGAGCTTCTTTAGCCAATTCCTGCGTCTTCATCAGTCTGTATGATTCCAAGCCTGGCTACATGCACATTCATGTTGATTGCATGATGATTACTGGAAGTAAAGCTGGCATAGCTTCATTCAAATACTTGATCTCTCAAAAATTTGAGATGGAGGATCTTGGCCATGCTACCGCTGTCTTAGGGATGAATATCACTTGCAATTTTGCTCTTTGCATCATCTGTATTTCCCAAGAACATTATGTCAAAAAACTTTGGATTATTTATGCAATGTCAAATTGTATCCCCGTTGCCACTCCAATGGTTCCCAACACCTGTTTAACTAAACCAACCAGATCCTCCATCAACAATTTCATTGCAAAAGGATCAAACTATTGCCAAGCCATTGGATTGGTGAATTATTTAGTTCAGTGTACTTGGCCCGAACTGGTGTCTGTCTGCTTGCAGTTGTCCCAGCATCTCAAGAACCCAGGTACTGCACATTGGGCAGCCTTTCATAGGATGCTGCGCTACTTCCATGTCACCTCATCCTATTGCTTGACCTACAGCTTGCCCAATCATGCAAATGGTTCTCTTGCTTTCTACCTACCAGAAAGCTTTGTGGACATCAACTGGGCTGGCTGCTCTGACTCTCAACGCTCAACTTTGGGCTACTTATTTATGCTTTTTGGAGGAACCATCAGCTGGCAAACCAAAAAGCAGCCAGTGGTCTCACCAAGGGTGCCACTATACTATACTAGTTTAGGTATAGTTGGGTATAGTATATTTAAACTATACTATACTTTACTGGGTATAGTATAGTTGCAACTATACTCAGTATAGTATCTTTTCATCAACTGTACCTGACAAAGGGTTATGCATGTTTTTAATCAACTTGTCCAACTATACTGCACAGTATAGTATAGTATATCTGAGTATAGTTCATCTATACTATACTAAGTATAGATCAATTCAGTATAGTTGGACTCTATACTATACTAAGTATAGTGAAGTATAGTATAGTATAGTATAGTGACAGCCTTGGTCTCACTCTCAACAACTGAAGCTGAGTACAAAGCAGTAGTTGAGGCCGGCCAAGAGCTTCTGTGCTTGGAAACAATCTTCAAGGATTTACTTGGTGTTGGTAACTTGTTATTAACAAAGTGGAATGGGAAAGTTGGAAGCTATTACATGTGTATTGGTGCTGACGGGTAGGTCTGTTCACCATATCTCTTTGTTTTACAGCTATGATATCATAGCTGTTTACCACAATTGTTCTCAACTTTCCCATAGTGTTTACTTCTGTTGAACATATCATATCATCACTTTATAAGAGTATATTTTCTATTAAAGAGTTTATTATTTAATTTTGTATCAATTTCTCTCAATCATAAATGAGTGAAGATGATTCTTTTGACTATGATGCAGCCAAAGAAGTGGCGGAAAAACTGGAAAACCTCATCTCAGTATATGAATCAAGTGAAGTTTCCAACAATAAATCAATGGTAGACACCATGTAAATATCCTTGTAGCACGTCGACGTGCACACACAAAAGACTTTCCTTAAACCCTGTAACAACCCATCAAAGAGGTGCCACAACAAGCACATCTTCCCCTTATGACCTGGGAGGTTGAAAGTCAGTTGACCCCTGCTGACAACAAAGGATTCTGCAAATCCTTTGAACAAATCACGAAGCACAAAGGGTGCTCAACAACAATCTCAGTCTAAATTCGACCAAAAGACTTGGAGATTTATTTCAAAACTCTCGGTGTGTGCACGTCGACGTGCCACACGGATATTTACATGGTGAGAAGTTTGAAGGCTATGCGCTGAGATCGTTCCATATGACACCCCAAATTGGTACCGTCAGTGACTTGTTTCAATAACCATTGTTCAATTCATCATTCAACAAGATGGCACAACAGGTAGATTGTCAGTCCTGAGCTCTGTGTACAGTACCACAAACTAGGGCTATGACTGTCAGCCAGGGCATAAGTACAGATGTACCTATCTCCTGGCTAACATAAGATTAAGTAAAATCACAATTATAAGGAACTTAACTTATAAGAGTTACTAATTTTACTTTTCAACAAATACATTCTTTTTTAATACTTTCAATTAATTCTTTCTTTTATTTTTCAAATCAATTTTATTTTTCTATGATTCAATTTCAGTTTCTTTTCTCATACAGACATTACTAATATATCAATTAATGATGTAAGGGCTCAGCACAAATTAGTAATGTCATGAGTTCAGGAGGTGAAGGAATTCCCAGTTTAGACAAAAGATTGGAGTGATGACCCAACACAGCGTCCAGTAAACTCAAAGCCAGACTGGATCTGGAGCCTGGGAAACACTGATCCAATGGTCTGGTATGACCTGAACCAAATGGGCAAGTGATTACACTATATTTGTAATGAGACTTGGGTGTGCGTGTAATAATATCTAAAAGAAGAATTGGCACTTTAGTAATAATGATGTGTACCTGGTTTTCCACTAAATTCATTATTAATATTTGAATAATTTGTAATGTCTGCTTTTCCGCTCTCTTGGCTAGTTTTAGGGTATATAAATGCCTATTGTTTCCTCTTTATTTCTCTCTTTTTCTTCATCTTCTAATATAACCAATCAATTATTTAGTCCCTTTATTTACAAAGTTACCACTGTGTCCCAGTCAACATCTTTGCTCTTTAAAACCCTTGTCCTTTGAAAGCCCTCAGGTTGGTTGTTTGCTCCGCGTGAGTTGTTTTGTTATTTAGTTTCCAAGTATTCCACTACTTTACTACTATTAATAGTAAATCTAGTACTTTGTAGCTTGTTCAATAAGTACGCTTATTCATGACAATGACCCGGCCCTGGCCCAACCACCCAAACCTGCCTGATGACTTCTTGGAGGCAAGCAGTACACACCCCAGGTCAACTAAGATTGCTTGCCCTACAGAGTCCAGGAGCCCCGCCAGGGGCCCAGGCCCTCAAGGCGCCAGCCCTGAAATTTTTGGTCCCATCCCTTCAATACAGGCCCAATACGGGCCCTGGTCTGCTTGAAGATGCAGCCAGGCCTTTCCAGGGCCGGGCAGTGCCCTGGGGCCGGGGCCAGGTCATAGCCCTACCACAGACTAAGAAACACATGTAGATATATGTAATACATATGTAAATATATGTAGCTTGTCTTAAACCATAATGATTACAACTCATGGCTCAGTATCAAGAGTCACTTAAGAGCATCTACAGATGTGTGGCCTAAACAGTGTTGTACGGAAATTCAGGGCAAAATAACCCACAGGTGATGCCCTAAATTTTCACATAGCTAAGGGAATTTCCACCGTGCAAGCCAAAATAGAAGAAATTTGTTCTATCTAGGCTCACTCCCTAAATTCATCTGTACCTTGCTTCTCCCATAAACTCCCACTTTTGTGACCACACTCCCTGCAAATTATCTCCCTTGATGATCAATAACCCATAACTCACCTTGCAACATATGCTTCAAGCTGTATTGTATGGCATTGGTCAAAATTCATGCTTCAAATGGTTCCCTGAATGATACCTGCGGCCCTTCGTACAATCCACATTTATGGCACGGCTGTGGATGCTCAAAGTAATAATACTTACCTATAATCTAGATAGTAAAGTTAAACCCTAACCCAAGGACAATCAAACCTAAGCGCCAACCACAAGTTGACATCTATGTCTTGGGATATATAAACCCCTCCTCTTCCCGCTTTGGAAGAGAAACCAACTTGATATCATTCCACAATTACACATCACAACTGACTTGATTCTTACCAAGATTGAGTAAAGTGATCTTTTTGTAATTGATCTTACAGTTCTACAACCTTCCTCAAGCCCTTGTAAGCTTTAAAGTGGTGGTTCTAAGCTAGTGGCAATAGCTATAGAATCAAGCTTTAGAATTGCATAGGATACCTCCTGAGATTGAGTGTAAAGGATCCGGCAGAGCCTTTGAGTAATCAAAGTGTAAAGTTCTGCTGGCTCTGAGAGTGCACTTCAAACCAGAACTCAGAGTAAGATCCTTTGAGGGATTACTCAGCCACCCCACTGGCATCAAATCCTCTTCTTAGAGGTCACCCAACTGGAGTCTTCACTTGGGCGTCAAGTGAAGACTTCCTCATGGACTACTCTTCACCTTTTTTAGTGAACAGTCAGCCCAACAGTAGCTGACTCCTCACATACATACAAACACATTCAATAGACAAAATCTCAGCCAGTAGGGATACCAGGCTGGTTTCGCAAGATGGACTGTCTTCTCAAAAGCAAAATTGATTTTGACCAAATTTTCTGACATGACTCTACGTCTAGATATGTTCTTATTAGACTGTCTTTATCTCATTAGGACATCATCAACCAGATGAAACTTGGGCAGAATTGTTTTACGTCATGGTCCAGCCTGAACCTTTCTGAATGTCTAAGATGCACATTCCCTAACTGAGTACAAACCTTTGGGAAGTAGTCAAACCTTCAAAAGTACGATACCACCCTGACGATCATGATCAGTATCTTGTGCTCTTGTCAATCTCAGCTACCTTTTGACTTCCAAGCGCCATTCAGGGGAGTACTGTCAACTCTCATATTCTCGACTAATTGTTCGACTCTTTCGAAGACGCTGAGTCGCTGCATTTCTGTTATCTTAAGTCGTGTTGACTGACCTTCCGATAGATGCCGTTGAAGCCTAGTAAGAAGCAATGACTGCCCCAAGCGATCTGACAATAATAGAATGACCACAGAGCCTCCACGACCGATGTAGCAGGTATTCTGAAAATCTGATTGTATTGAAATGAACATATGTCTATGCTTCACAAAGTAGGAGATTTGATTTATATCACTTGGCATGAGCCTTGCGCGGAGCAACCGAATTCTTCGATCGCCTCGTGCTAGAGGGAGGGAGCCAATCTTCGTCTACTTTCGATGTTGGTTTTGTTTTAGATTTTCTGTTGGCATCATCATCACTGCCGGCACTACTCTGATCTCGTGACTTCGTGGCCATCTTTTCCTGTGCTCTGGTGATTTCCTCAGCACTAACCTCTTCCCCGCGTCGAATCCGGTCTAAGATTTCCTGAGGTACTGCCACCCTTCTGACGCCAGTTTGAAATCCTGCAACCCCTCTTCCAATACCTTGACTAAGTTTCTTTTGCTTGAGCTGGTGAGAGTTGTAGAGTTTTAGGAGCAAGTAGACGATGAGGAAGAAGGGGATCGACGTGATTAGGTAGATCGGGATCAACTCCAGGTCCATGACTGCGATTCGTTGCGTCTGTCAAGATCAATCTATTTCAAGGTTCCTAAATTAGAATATGCGGCACACAGTAAAATAATCAGAAATCAGTTGAAAGGACATGTCAGATCGTAGATTTGGCTTCGAGAACCCACCTTATTCTCTTTGCTGATTATGGTCTAGACTGGTGACCAGGTTCGATCTCATAGAGGAGAGGATGAACAAGATGTCATTGAGATGTCATACGTATGTATATGGCTTTCGATTGCGTGGCGTGATGTCGGGTGAACCGCAGTCATCTGTCACAAGCTGGAACCTTCACTCGTCTCGTGCGCCTTGTATAGTCCGTGTCTTTGGTGCAGTAGGATAATCTCTTTGACACAGACATTAGATGTTCCTTTGGGGTTTTGTTTTTGTGGCTCTAAACTTGAAGGATGACCTACTCAATCACATCATATTCCCTTGCTATAAGCAGCTAAACTCATGAGAGTAGCCCTTTGATCTTCACCAAATGTGACGGGGAGAGTTTGACAGCACCTTAGGCTTGAGCATGAGGTTTCTTGCAGCATTATGATCCCCTTGAAAGATTGGAGCTGGATATTGGTAAATTATCATCTTGAGTCAATTGTGCACCAGTGGGGCTTCGCTCTCTGGTTTTGGTACTGATCTTACTATTGTTAGTATGACTAGATATTCATACTTTGTGTGTGAAAAACTGATGACAAACATTTATAACAATCCTACTTGGCTGAGTGTTGGCATCACCATGTAGGTCACCTTCACTAAGATGCTCTATGACAACCGGGATCCCATGGCTCAATCAAAATGTATTCTTGTGTCTCTTCTGTGTCTCAATCTCCATGTATCACTTGTCAAAATCGCGGGTTTTTAGATTGCCTTTTGAGGCCCCTGCCTGGCCATTGATACATGTATGTTGTTGATTCCATGATATGTAAAAGTTATATCTGGCCATCAAGGAAGTACCATACACTGTATGAAGAAGGCACCAACCCAAGGCTAAGTCAACCTTGGGGCCCCTTGTTGGCCATTCATGAGGGGGTACTCAGGCTGTATTAAAATCAATATTAGTAGTAACACAGGTTTTTTTGCCTTGAATGACGCCACCGTGCTCTGCTCTGATGTGCTATAAATAAAATCTTTACAAGCACAGCAATCTTGCACTATGATTAGATACCATATCACTTTGCTATCCAGAAGCACCATCATTGTTTTCAAACACAGTTTAGGAATCTTTTTCTTTTTCCCTCATCAAAGAATTCCTCAAAACTTTCCTTATCAATTTAACTAACTCTTACCCTTCTTTTTAAGTTTCTTTTGAATTCAGTAATGGATGTTCAAAGTTGATTTTATGGCCACTTTTGATTATCATCCTGGAGAAATGAAATTTGATGAATCAATTTGAGGAGCATATAAGAGCATCCACAGTGGCAACCCCCACATTGGGTCTATCACCAAATATAGTACTAGGGCCCTGAATTTTTGCTGAAGTGGCGGGCCCTATTGCTAAATATATGTTGGGCCGACTCCAAATTTTGACCCTTGGTTGTCAAATCTGACAACAATAGCGGCAAGCCCCAAATTGCCGCACTCACCACATACTTCACATGTGTAAACACACCCATACTACACCTCAGAGTGCATGTAACCCATACTCTGTACCAATTTGGAGCCCACACCATTGCATCCTGAATGGTTCAGGCCCACACTAAAATTGGGTTTGCTCAATTTGGGGCCCAACGACTGTGGATGCTCTAAAGCAGCTAATTTGATTTTTGCTGAAGAAGTACATGAAGATATTGAAGAAGATGTTATTCAAGGTGAAGAAATTTTAGTTTGGGTTCAGGATTATCATCTTAGCAAGTCATTGATCCAATTCCTATAGCTATACAATGATTTCTTTCTTCACTGTGGATTATGAATTGATTATTAAATTGATCTTGATAGTCACTGTAGGGATTTTACCAATGTTACTTTTTCAGTGTGTTGGATTCAAGATTATTTTGACTCTGTATTTCTTGTTATTCAGATCTGTATTGTCTATTTTCTCTCATTGTCTGAATCTCTTTTTCCCCAATTGCAGAGAATATTGGTATCTTACTTTTTCATCCTTCTATATTATTTATCCATATATTTGCAAGCTGTCTGAATGTAATTGCAGTTTGTCAAATACTTTATGCAATTAATACACAAGTTTTGTAGTCCTTATTTGCAATTGAAGAAACATATTTCCAACTGCTTCAAAATGGTTCTAGAACTGAAAAAGCTACTCTGAGCCAGCACAATTTGGTTTTGAGTATCAGATGTTCTTCCAGTTGAGACTCAGGGTTTTCACTGTTCTGAAGCAGTTGAAAAACTGTTTCTCAAAAAAAGTGTTTTGACCCTGTTAGGACCCTTTTGTTCAGGTAACCAAGCTCACCAGCCAAAAATGGTTGATCAACCGTGGCCAAGCTCTGGTTGATCATATTTTACAGTGACCTTGTGGTGCATGTATATGTAAATGTACTGTAATATCAGATGAACTGAGATGAAATGACACCACAGGCCTCTATTAAGTTCAATCATATGTGAAACTTCATGTGGTGACAGAGTTCACAATAAGTCTCAAATATGGATTGAAACCTATTAAAATCCAAGGTCCCCCCTTGCCTTTGATAGATTTCAATCCAAAAATTGAGACTTATGGCAGACTTGGACACCACAGCTTTGCTCAATTGGGTTTCAATCATAATGATTCCTGTGGTGTGAGATGAACAGATTTCTTGCTCATACAGTTGCTAAAGGCTACTCTGTACTACACTCACCCCTGCCAAAAACTTTGTCTTTGAGCTCAAGAATAGAAACATTAATACCAATATTCCAAAGAGATAACTAGATGGGTAGAAGCAGATGGGGGAGCTTAATTTTTCTATATATTCCCAAGGTAATCTGAAGCATATTTATATATTTTTTTCTTGATGATTGAGATTCGGGACTGGACACAGGCTAGGTATCTGCAACCCCTGCTTAGGCACAGCAGAGGCTGTTTTGAGTACCTAAGACCTCAGGCAAGCTACCTTAGTGCCTTAGGTACTCAGCCTACACAGCGGCCATGTGGGCTGCCCCAGATGTTGGGTGTTCCAACAAGTACACAGGCTGACCTATGTACTCTTGAAGGCCCCCTCCACAGGCAAAGATTCAAGGCCTCAGGTACCTAGCCTATGGTGTTATTTATCCAGCTGGTAGTTTTTCTTTGTTGAAGCAAGTCTCTTTGGGACCAGTCCCACAGCTGGTGGTGACCATCCATGTTAACTCATGGTATGATAGCTGTAATACAGAACATGGAGGTGGTCATCAAGTCTGTTGGGGACCGGCTTCAGAAATAGTCTGAAGGCTGTAGAAATAGTTCTCTGTTTCATCACCTGTACATCTTCAGAAGTAATCTGGTCTACACAAAACCGGCTTCAAACCTGCTTTCAAGTTGGTGTGCTTTGTCAATTGCCATAAAAATATGAAAAAATGAAGGAAGAACCAACATTGAGGGCAGAGATATTTGATGATTGTTGGATTTTTGATAGAAAAAGTGCATATAAGAGCTATCAAGGGTTTGAAACATATCTGACTGGCCTTAGGAGGTGATTAAAGCAAAGGGTTACACATACATGAAAGACTCATTCAGGTATACAATGGAAAACTTGATGGAGATCTCAGCTTTAGGGAGAGAAAGAATAGGGACTGTAACTGTGGATACTACCATTGATGACAAAAAGACAGAAGCTGAAGGAAGGCCCCTTTGATCTTTCAAATTGGAAGCTGTCCGGTGATTCTACATGCTACAACTATTCCTCTTCTATTTTTGTGTTGTTGAATGTCTATTTCAACACGTTAGTCATATACAATACATAGTTTGCAAAAAAATGGTGGAGAGCCTTACCTGGCCTAGTGAGATCACATACCGGCAAATTAAAGCTACATGGATAATCTGATTCTTCTGAGACCCGGCCCCAACTGCATATCATCAAAATCACAAGGTTATTACTCCATACATTTCCTTAGCAATGGTGACAAACTACACCCACCTTTCCCATGAACCATAGTCAGATTGCTTGCCACTTTTGTAACATTCCCATGCCACCTGAGTCAAGTATCCAACAGAAAGATTGTATTTTTGACTGATGAGATGTGCATTGTGAACCTTTCTTATTTCTTGATTCCCATCTGCCTGAACAATATTCATCATACTTCAAAGTTTATCAAAATACACATTCAGAGATGTGAAGATGACATATGATCAAATTGCAAGTATAGTCAAGCATATTTGAAGGGCCTTGAATCAGATAAATTTATCAAGCTCAATGGCGCAACTAACATGTCATCTGGTCCACAATAAGATAACACATTTCCTCCAGGCCATGCACCATTCAGTCCAGAGTCCATGCAAGGATGCTGGGAAGTTTATGAAAACAAATTGTCAGTTGAGAGTTAGTCATAATGAAATAGTGATGTGTCCTGACTTCGCCTCTTGTTATGAACACATTCTGACGCCGTTTTTTGTTCAAAAGACCCGCACATCAGCGAGCAAACCCAGCAAAAAGAGGTAACTTTTGTCCAAATGAAACTTGTTAAAGGCATACTATTATCTTACCTGTTCAATCCATAATGCTGCCAAGATTTGCAATTGAGCTGAAAGTCTCATCTCCTCTTGCTTATCTCCTATCAGGTTCTTCATCGGGTTTTTGGAGTAGAATTTGCCTTCAATGTCATCAACCAAGAACCTCCCGTCCTTCAAGACTCTGTAAATTCCTTTTATAGTGCTGATTCCTGATTCGATTGTGGAGTGTGAGATATTAGCGACGGCCATTTGTGCCAACTGTTGTTTCTCAGATATCTTGTAGGAAAGACAATTCCACTAAAAAAATTTCAAAGATCGATATCCAAGTTTTCATTAGATAAAGTATCCAATTTTAAGTGTTCACAAAGTAATAGTAAGCTAAATGCAAAGTTGACCTTGGTATTTTGGTTTACGTGCTTCTTGAACAACACATCATCCATCATCCCCGAAATTCCATAAAGCATTCCAAACTCTCCCTGAATAAATTGATACCAGTACCTTGTGGAACTTAATAAACCACAGGTCGGATAAACCTTAATCGCGGCCGATATCAGACTAGAATAAGCCTTTAGGATATCCCAAAGGTGTGTCGAGTCAGGATAGAAGTCCGAAAGCTTATATTTAATCGAGCCTATCAGCTTTCAAAGTTTTAAAGTATTCAAGACCAAACAACTCACTCACCATTGACGGGGCGACACCTAAAATGTAAGGGATAAGTAAGTGTCACTAGATTAAGATGAATAAATGTCGACCAGACAAACCCGCCTTGCATCATTGTTGCAACCAAACTGATGGTGTCATATATCTCATTCATAAAAGCCATCCATTTTTGAGAGGCCACCAAAACATACCATTCTTTGCCTCGAACGGGTTGGCAGAGCTTTTGGGTATCAAGAACCATTTTGGAAAATATGAAGAATCTATAGCACTAATTCTTTGAGAAGTCTCACCTGATCTGCATAGCACGGTTTCCCGATACCACATTCAAAATTGGTCAAGTTGACGCGGTCTGCTAACTGCTTATAATCCCAAAGGTAAAAGGGGTGACAAAAGATCTTCAATCCGTTCAGCTTTTGGTATTGGCGAAACGGAAGTGGACTTTACTAGATTTCCATCTACCTGAAGATTCAGAAATTCCCCACCGGGATAATTCAAAAGGAATTCATTCAATCCCAATTCCTGCCACAGATGGGGGCTCAAAGGAAGACTTCTACACTCTTCAAGTAGATCGGTGCTGGTTGCATTTGATCGATTTGAGGCTTTCCTTGAATCCGAGTCCGAGGTAGAAAGTGGAGAGTGCAAGCGTTTGTCGCAAAGTATATTCTCTGGCTCTGAGCTAGTGAGATTTTTAAGGTGCGGAAGAGCTGAGGATTGCACCAAATAACCTAGACATACTGATTTCAATAGACGATAGATATTTTGGGCGAATGAGCCTTTGAAGAATTTTAAGGTCATCTCTGAATGCATGTTGAGAGAGGCATAGAAGTCGGATACAACCGATATTCATCTCTTAATAGAAACAATGTTTAAGCTCGGGAGATGGTGGAGTTATCAGTCGCCCATTTTGATATTAATCAAATGTGGTAACATGACCAGACCATTGTTCGGGGTATCTTCTGTGACGCGTAAAATGCGAAAAGGAATAGCGTCAAAATTTCCTTAGAAGCCGCATCACCAAGACGTAGAAATGGGGAGAAACCACATTAGCTCTGAGCTCACTTGGGGGTCGTGCGGCGATATTGATGTGGGCAGTGAGAAAAACTATGTGCTCTCAAATTCTCGCTGGTACAATGGACCAACACGCAGTTCATGATTCACGACGGCGGAGACCTTCGGATCCGTTTCAGCTCTGACGTACATAGACGCACTACGATCTTGCTGATCTTGAAGCAATTGGTGAGTTTTCTTCACATTTGCTTGACGCTTCGTCGGGAAGTTTAACTTTGCTCTACTGTTCTGATAGGCTCAGATGTGTCAAAATCCGCGCTAGATTACGAGTGTACTTCGGGGCGTACTTCATGATGATGTTCATGCTCTGTAAATCATGACGTCTCAGCGGAGCAGATGAAGGGTGAACGTGTCTTTCTCCCGCTTCATCTTCTCAGACTCCTTGTGTTCTCCTCAGTCATATGTTATATGTAGAACTCCGTCAGCCGAAACTCAATCTTGAGTCCTTCTCCCCTTCATTTTTTTTAGAAATGATGCACTTGAGCCATTATGTATTGATGAATCATGCCAAGGAGTGTTTAACAAAAAGGGAAGGAGCATAGTTTCAAGATTAAGGCAAGCGATTGTAGAGTTCTGGGTGCAATTTCTCGGGAAATGGATGCAAAGTGTGACTGACTGTCGCAATGACTTTTATGACGAGGAGGTGCTTGACAAGTTGAAGCCCTAAAGTTTAATCAACCTTCTTTGCCCGATCAGATCAAAACAAATCAAAGCTTTCCTTGTATTGGGACTGAAGAGTATGTCATCAAGAACAAGAGCCGTTTGCTTCGGGCGGCCATTGACCTTCAGAGGCTGGATGCCATTTTTGGAACCATGGCACATTAATAGTGTAACTACAGTTGAAGAAACTACAGTTTACAGAATTGTACTCAGGTCCCCTCAGGTCCAGCCAATCTTCGATGCAGCTTATCTCCTCAGACTTCAACTCATTTTTTTGCAATGTTTGTGTGGTCTACGATTCGTCAGGTCGGCACCCACGCCTACTCAACGGCCTCTTCGAAACCCACCACGGTCACCAGCTCAGGGTCACTCAAATGGATCGCGATGGGCGGTGTAGGCCTTGGAGCCGGATATGTGAGTTGATGGATGATCTCTCGTGTGCGATTATCATGACTTTGGGCGTAATCTCCTGAGTGGCGCTTATCTTGCGCTGTGGATAACTAAGCTGATTACATCATCTTATGCTTCTTCGATTCATAGTGGATGTTCAAATCCAAAGGCATCTCTCCTTTGGAAGCCAAACAACTGGAGGATAAGGCCAAGAACACCCTTGCTAGTATCACGTCCGGTTCTGGCTCTGCATCTCAAGCTGCTCTGAGCCCCGAGGGTGATTTTTTTATAGGCGCTGGAATCAGACACATTTACAATTCGAAGGAAAAGCGCTGATTGTTGGTATTCGTAGAATGGCGAGATTTCAAGTTGCAGAAAGTGATTCCATACAATCACAACACATCCACGTTCGTTTTCGAATTACCGAAGAATGTGCCATCCGGACTCACCATCGCGTCAGCTTTAATCACAAAGTCAGTCGCGAAAGATGGTGAATTGGCATGTACGGATGATAAGGGAAAACTTGTCATCAGGCCCTACACGGTAAGCCTTCGGGCAATCTGATCAACATGTTGTCAAAATTTTGATCATATATATCGCTTTCAACCGCCTTTAACCCAGCCCACTACGCCTCCAGATCAACATGACACTTTACACTGTTTGTCTATCTCATTCCATCTACAATTCTATTGCGTTAAGTTAGCGCACGCGAGTCTAACGGATATTTGTATAAATGACAACCATACCCTCATCTTTTATGGCGTTGGCTGTGTATAGTGCTCGTAAAGAAGTATACCGAAGGCAAGATGACTAACCACATCCACAAGTGGGTCCAGTCTTTCATCTGACACTAGATTTGAACCTGGCGAGCTCATCTTAATCGTCATATATCACTTGGTAGCTTGAAGCCAGGAGATTCGCTATCCATGAAGGGCCCCATTCCCAAATGGGCTTACAAGGCCAACGAGTTCAAAGTACCTCATAATTTTCTCCGGGCCCATCAGTGGAGTAGACACGGGTCTCTAATCATAATTACGCCGATCTTTTTCACCAGACTATAGGAATGATTGCGGGTGGGAGTGGTATCACGCCACACTGGCAGATCATCCAGGTAGGCGATACGCATATGCAATCTTGATCCTCCCTGCTTATAGCCTAGGAGGTATCTAACGATATTTTTCTCGAAAGGAAATCGCATCTAACCCCGAGGATCAGACCAAGGTGATTCTGTTTTTTTCTAACCAGAAGGAGGAAGATATTCTCCTACGAGAAGAGTTTGAAAGTGAGTAACGGTTTTATCTTCTAAAGGACTCTTAGTCCAAATCTAATTTGTAACTTTGACAGAACTTCAGAAGGAGAAACCCCATCAGTTCTCCATCAATTTTGTCTTGGATAACCCGCCAAAGGGTTGGTCAAGTGACTTAAAAGGATACCTGACAGCCTCCCTGCTCAAATCGAAGCTACCATCCCCCAAGCTAGGATCGGACACGAAGATCTTTGTCTGTGGTCCACCTGGGCAAGTTAGTGCCATCTCGGGTCCGAAGAAGGGTAAAGACCAGGGAGAGCTGGGTGGTATCCTGAAAGAACTTGGGTACACTCAAGACCAGGTTTATAAAGTTGAGTTTCCACTCTCTCCTCTCACAACAGTATTCGTGTGGTACCTGACTTGGATTTCTGACCCTCGACAATTCTCAGTTCTAAGTCAGTGTATAACTCGGTCAAATGCTTGCGAGCTTGTTTACGATACTTGGGATAAGGCCAGATATTAAACTATGCTAGAAACGATGGGCTGAAAATATATAATATCAAATCAGTCCCTCGACTTGCTCTGATTGCCTTCACGTGTGGATTATGAAAGCTATGTACAACTTATAATTTGCGCCACTGGAGCTCTTCTATCATCGCTGTTCTAGATATGTAGTCATGTTGATTAACCTCATCGAAACAACGGCCTGGAGGTTCCTGATTAAACGAACTTGTCACAACCCGAATTTGATACTATGTACCAGCTTCCCAGCTCAGAAATTGATTTTGGTATCGATACTGAGCATGTTGCCACCAGGATAAATCGATGTTTTTTAAACTTCAGGGACTCTTTGATTTATCTAATCGAGGACAGTGTGAGATCCATCTGATGGCTTCAAGGGTCAAAGTCCTACAAAGCCTGCGACTGTCTTGGTTCATGAGGGAAAGCTCTAGTCCACCCCTGGTTCTTGATGCACTACTCTAGCAGATATTCCAAGACTAATGACCGTTCCAAACCACTCTACTATCGTGCTGGAGAATTCTTGGAGAGGCCAACTAGCTGTAGTTGGTGCTTGGCTGTTACAACACACATGCTATTCTTGGAAGGAAATCCCATCCCTCTTAGTATGGATTATCCATGTAGACCCATTGCCATCCTCCGATCAGCTGGCTGATTGTCCAAGGAAATGAGACTTTGTTTTTGGTTGAGCTGGTAGACCACGTCACAGGGCTCTGACTACAGTAAGCATTGAAATCCTTGCCTTTTAAACGCGTGCAGACAAGAGTCAAGTGAAGTTTCTTTCTCGCTCACGACCTTGACTCGCGATGATACGAATTATCTCAACGTGGCTGAGGGGTGAAATTAATTATATTCCGACAAAGTGAAATCTGTACAGTGAAATAAAGAAGAGGTATACAACACATTAAAGGAGTTCAATACGCATCTGAAGGTTCTAGAGACTGATTAATCGATGATAGAGATATATGTGGGTTTTGAAAAGGCTCCCGGATACCCATCCACACTCACTCCTCTCACGATATACCAACCTGGTCCTTGAGGTATGGGATGATTGACTTGCACCCTTTCGACCGTGGCTAGGACTGCAGGTGGCTCGTCCAGACTTCGTTTCTTTGACTTTGATCTTTTCATTTTCCTTGGTTTACTACTAACTTTTTGTCCTGCGTTGGACCACTTTTGGTCCACCCAACCGGCTTGACTACGTGTTGGTACAGTGGGAAGTTCGGGAACTTCGACGCATCCTGCGCTTGGATTGAGTGCTACAAACATTTCCCCAGCGTTTGTGTTATCGTGCACATGAGTGGCCACGCGAACAAAAGTTCCACCTTCTTCTCCCACCTGTATGATATGCACGCGTTGGAACCTCAACTTAAGACTAGACTTTGAAAAGGAAAATCACTTACAGCCCAGATCTCGTAGTATTTTGCCCATGCTGCTCCTTTCCAAGACAAACCAGAGTGAGTGGTGTTGGTAGCAAAGTAGGGATATGGTTCGCATGGGATTGGATAAAGTGGTGTGAGTTGGTCAATGATATCGAAGCTGAGACAAAGTCATGGAAGTGCATATCTCAGTATTCTTCTGCTCCATCTCTATACTTATTGTACTCACCTGGCCTCATAGGTCATCCTCGCAACACGTTCTTCCAGCGTGTCAAACTCAGTAGAAGTCTGACGCGCCCAGCCAGGAACATGATAGCTATTGTTTGATGGTTTTGTAAGTCAGAAACTAGGTCAGTACGCGTCAACATTGATATTTGAAACCCGATTGGAGAAAGTTGCGGGAAATCAAGAAATGATTCAATCGCTAATTGTGTTCGCAATGCGTTCGCAATTGGTTCGCTGTACATCATCGATACCGTCACGGTTGCGAGCTATCAGGCTTTGTGCCGTGTTTCAACCTTGTTCAATTTACAGTCAATTTCACATAGCTTGGAAAGAATTCCACGCCAATTTGCCCAAGTTTGGCGGGCAAAAGTTTCCAAGCTTTCTGCAATTGACTGTACCTCTTTATAAAATATTAGAGCCTCATTCCAAGATCAGACACGACAAGCATTGTCTCTTTTGAACAGGTGACAAAACTTCTTAGGAGTACTAACCACAGATCAATTACCCTTTAGAGGGAGTATGTACCGGGGTCCTAAGCAAATCATTT